>NW_010432082.1:24120-30513 GCF_000710305.1 Buceros rhinoceros silvestris
TGGAAAAGGGGAAACATAATCCTCCATTTTTGAAAAGGGAAAAAAGGAAAAAAGGAAGACCCAGGGAGCTACAAGCCAGTCAGTCTCACACCTGTGTCTGGTAAGATCATGGAGCAGGTCATCCTAGAAATTATGCTAGGTCACATGGAAAAATAAGGAGGTGACTGGTGACAGCTGATATGGCTTCACCAAGGGCAAATTGTACCTGAAAAATTTGGTGGCATTCTATTCTATGATGGGGTTACAGTGTTGGTGGATAAGGACAGAGCAACTGATGTCATCTACTTGGACTTATGCAAAGCATTTGACACTGTCCTGCACAACCTCCTTGTCTCTAAACTGGAGGGACATGGGTTTGACAGATGGAACGCTCAGTGGATAGGGAATTAGGCCACACTCAGAGAGAGTTGCTGTCAACCTCTTGATGCCTGAGTGGAGAGCAGTGACAAATGGCAATCCTCAGGGGTCAGCACTGGGATCGGCACTGTTTAACAGCTTGGTTGGTGAGAGGGACAGTGGGATTGAGTGTACCCTCAGCAAGTTTGCTGACAACACCAGGCTGTTTGGTGCAGTTACACACTGGAGGGGTGGGATACCATTCAGAGGGACTTGGACAGGCTTGAGTGGTTAGCCCATGCGAACATCATGAAGCTCAAGGCCAAGCGCAATGTCCTGCACCTGGGTTGGGGTAATCCCCAGTGTCAGTACAGGCTGGGCAATGAGTGGATTGAAAGCAGTCCTGTGGAGAAGGACTTAGGGGTGCTGGTGGATGAAAAGCTGGACATAAGCTGGCAATGTGTCCCCACAACCCAGAAAGCCAACCATATCTTGGGCTACAACAAAAGCAGCATGGCCAGCAGGTCAAAGGAGGTGATTCTGCCTCTCTACTCTGCCCTTGTGAGACCCTACCGCAGTATAAGAAAGACACGGACCTGTTCGAGTCAGTCCAGAGGAGGGCCACGAAAATTATCAGAGGGCTGGAGCACCTCTGTTTTGAAGACAGGCTAAGACAGTTGGAGTTGTTCAGTTGGAGAAGAGGAGGCTTAGGGGAGACCTTCTAGCAGTCTTCCAGTACCTAAAGGGAGCCTACATGAAAGCTGGAGGGAGGGTATATAGGACAAGGGGGAATGGCTTTAAACTGAAAGAGGATAGATTTAGGTTAGATATAAGTAATAATTTCTTTTACAACGAGAGTGGTGAAACACTGGCACGGGTTGCCCAGAGAGATGGTAACATTTAAGATCAGGCTGGATGGGGCTCTGATTGACCCGATCTAGTTAAAGATGTGCCTGGTCACTACAGGGGGATTGACGTTGATGACCTTTAAGGATCCCTTCCAACCCAAAGTGTTCTATGATTCTATGACTCCATGATTCTATCATTCTATTGTTCTATCAGTCTATCATTCTATTATATTGATCTGCTTGTGCACCAGGATACCCACGTCCCCTTCCACAGAGCTGCTCTCCACCCAGGTAGATCCCAGTCTGTTCTGCACTCCTGGATTATGTTTTCCCAGGCAGAAGTCCTTACACTTGTCTTTGTTTAACCTTGTAAGGTTCTTGCTAGCCCACTCTTCTAGCCTATTCAGGTCTTCCTTCCCCACTCAGTTTTGTATCATCAGCAAGCTTCATCATGGCATGCTTAATCTCACCATCCAGATCATTTATGAAGACATTAAACAGCATTGAACCAAATATAGATTCCTGGGGTCCCTGCTTGTGACAGGTTGCCAGTTTGAAAAGGAATTATTTACCACTACTGTCTGGATGCAGTTTGTCAACTAGTTCCGCTCCTACCACATGGACCACTTGTCTAGACTATAACACGTTGGTTTCTCTAGGAGGAGGCTTTGGGAAACCATTTCAAAAGCCTTGGTGAAATCGAGGTAGACAATGTCCACCACTTGCCTCAAATCAACTGAGCTGGTTAATTTGTCATAGAAGGCAATCAGGTTTGTCAAGATGATTTGCCCATGGTGAATTCTTGCTGGCTTTTCCCATTCATTGCTTCATTTGACTTGTGATAGCCTCCATGAGGATTCATTCCATAATTTTCCCAGTGATTAAAGTAAGAAGGATGGGCCTATAATTTCCTGGGTCCTCTCTAGGCCCTTCTTGTAGATGGGGGTGACATTTGCCTTCTTCCAGTCTTCTGGGACATCCCCTGATCTCCAAGACTTCTCAAAGATCATGGAGCAGTTTCGCGATGATGTCAGACACCCTCAGGTGGATAATATCTGGGCCCATCAATCTGCAGGGGTCAAGCTTCTGCAATAGTTCACCTATCAACTCTTCCTTCACTGATGGTGGATCTTTCTTTTCAATGACCTGAATTTTTGTCCCCAGGACCTGGGGCCCAACAGTGCTCAAAATATAGAGGTGAAGAAAATGTTGAGAACCTCTGCCTTTTCAGCATTGTTGGTGACTAATTCACCTTTCCTGTTTAACAGCAGGATAATATTTTTCTTCTGTTTCTGCTTGCTGTTTATGTACGTGAAGAACCCTTTCTTGTAGTTTTTGACATCTCTGGCCCATTTCTATTAGAGCTGAGCTTTTGCTTTTCTAACTCAATCTCTGCACTCCCTGACAATGCCCTTGTAATTCTCAACAGATATTCATCCTCTTTTCCATCTCTTGATGATTTTGAATTGTTTTGAGCAGGCTCAGAAGCTCACAGTAAGCCACTGAGGTCTCTTGCTCCACCTTCTTCCCTTGCCTTTGAAGGGGATGAACTGTTTTTGTTCTCCCAGAAGAGTGTTCTTGAAAAACTCCCAGCACTCTCTAGCTCCTTTATTCTCCATGGAAGCTTTCCACGGAATCCTCCCCAACAGAGCTCTTAGTGAGCTGAAGTTTGCTCATCTAAAATCTAAAACCTCGTCTTAGTATTAACTTTCAGCATGGTCAGCAGGATCCCCAAATCCACAATTTTGTGATCACTGCAGCCAAAGCTATCACTAACTGAGATATTACAAAGCACGTTTTCTTGGTTTCTGAGTAGCAAGACCAGCAGAGCCTCGTTCCTGGTTGGTCCATTAACGTTTGTACGAGAAAGAAGTCCTTGATGCATTCCAGGAACTTGATGGATGACATGTATCAACGGTTCCATCTTTGTTAAACATCTATTATACCCCTATGCTTTATGCAAGAGCACAGTAACTAAGTTCTTTTGATTGTGTCAGTATCTTGGGACAAGTAATGAAACAAGTCCATCTCCTTCATAAGCAAGGCTCTTTGCTATTATCAAGATGTCTAAAATCTTGCACAATAAATTGATCATCACTGCTCGAGAGCTTTTCTATCTATATGGAATGTTTCACCACTGTGGATCATGCATTTTAAAAGTCACTATTCGGTTCGATGGTGCACATCCAAATGGGTTAGGCCAGCACTACCAGGTTATTCAAATGTCTTGCTTTCTCCATCCAATACAACACTATACCAGCAATAGAGCTAGCTCTAAGTGACCTAGTTTATCTGCACTGCAGAGCAACAAAGAGCTTGGCTCATGGAAACAATATACCTGTGTCAGCGCTCTGTTTACTGCCCAATGAATATGTTTGAGTAGCCCCTGGAGAGAAAGATGATTAGTCCAGGCACTGTAGCTACACCACTTCCAGTTCTGAACCTAACTGATTCAGAGCTAGCCTGGGGATCAACATGCTGACATATCCAAGGTGCACCACTACAGTATGTGCGTTTGTCTGAAACACAGCTAACAACAGCTATGACCAACAAGGAGAGCATAACCCTTTTACTTCAAGGTGTTCTTTGCCACAGCTATCTATGTCCCTGTGAGTTCAAGACGAAACTTCTGTAATGCACTCTGTATGGGTCTACAGGCTGAAATGGAAATGGGAGTGACAACAAAATACTGTTGACCCATTTAGATGGTGTTTTGTGTTTGTGTAGCATTGATCTCTGGTGACTGACAATTTTGTTTCTGGATGGAGGTCAACTGTAAAGCTCAGCCTGTGTGAGATCCAGGTGCTCCTCTCTGTCATCGTGATATGCTGAACAGTTATGGTCAGGTAATGCTCTCATTACTGAGAAGACAGTACTGCCAGAAGATCCTATCCTTATGCCCTTCATGACAGATACTGGGATTTAAAATGAATATTTTCTCCCAGCACTCTGTTCTGTTGGCTTTTCAGATTGCAAAGCTAATCTTTTCACCTCCGCAATTATGTTGCAGAAACACTGAAGTTTGTATAAATCCTGTTGCTTAATATGTGAAATACTGTATCTTTTAGTTATGTTTTGCATTGGATAGGATAGTATTTGAAATGAATAATGACAGCAGTTACATCCAGGTGGCTCAAGCTTGTAATGGATACTTATTTACATTTTCAAATTGAAAAAGCTAAAATAATAATCAAATGCAAATCACGTGGAAGGGGACTTCACTAGCCTAAGTGTGCCCATTTTTCTAGGTTAAATGGGCCTACTGATCAAATTCTCTGTTATGTTCTATGGTCATGATTAGTATAGAAGATGGTGCCTATAACCATCTTATACTACATTTTTGGGGGTGATTATCTGCATGTACACAGGCACATATGCACTGAGTTTTGTGTATTCCTATGTGTTTCTCAAGCTTTTCCAAGCTTTCAAAGAAGCATGTATGTACATATGAGCAATGGAAGAATTAATTCAAAAATAAGAAGTGACAAACTCATTTCCATGTGTTGCTCACCATGACATAGAATCGAGGATTTGCAATGTTAGATAATCCACTGATCGATGTGTAACTGTTTGTTAATCATCTAAAATAAGCAGCAGCAATATAAGCTACATCTCATTGGGTCTAAGATTACTGACACAGGATTGACCTTAGAGAGAGAAGGTAAGTGGCACAAATTATGAAATTTGTGATTATGCATTGTTGTTCTAAAAATTTTTATAATTCTCTTATTTGACCACGCATTATATCAGGGGAAAAAAAAAACCCAACACAAAACCCAAAAAGTGAAACAGGTGAAATGGGAGAATATTTTATCCACTTTATTTACTATCCGAAGATTGAAAGCACAATATACTACACAGTAGTAACTTCTTCCTTCTATATCTTTTACATATTACTTGTAGAAAAATATAGGGGAACATTGTGATAGTGTAGGGCAGTTTATGTCTACTTTCTCATTCCTAAATACAAATACAAACCAATTTTTCAATAGACAGATAAATGTGTCTATCAGAAGTTCAATTTCAAACATCTGACTTAGGAAAATGTCAAACTTTGAATGGTGATAGAAGACAAAGGATTACTCTAATTCTCTGCATCCTTACTTGGATCTTTTCTTTTGAAACTAGTGAAAATCAAACTTAAAATGGAAATGCGGGCTCATCTGAACATTCCTGAACATTTTTGATCATTCCTGCCTGTCTAGTGCTGTCCATAGCAATTTGTAAAGGGCCTCCATCAGGGCATCCCAGACACATTGAAGTTAATAATACTTGTGAGTCTACCTACCGTTTTTAGCATTTTTCCCTGATGAGTCTGATCTACATTTTACGTTTCCAGGTAACAGCACAGCTAACTCACAGCACATTATGGGTAAATTACGTAAGTCGTTCAGCACTTGGGGATTCCTGTGTAGGCAGATCTTTGCTGACAGTGACAGTTCTGTTTCTTTATGAATAACAGAGCTGAACTCCAAAATTTTTAGTCCTGAAATGTTTTGTTGTAGCAGGATCTGTATAAGAAATTACTTTTATCAGAAGCCATTCAATAGATATATAATTCAATTGCCTTTCAATGTATAATTCGATATGTTAGGCTGAATAAACTGTTAGTGAAGCTATCTAATTGCACATGATAAGTATGCAAAACTAACTTGAATGATAAAGAACAGTCCTGGAGAACTTAAAATGCTTGGCCAAATAAGTGAAGTATTAAGGTTTGCTAATTGGAAACTCTATTTACTTAATTATAATACAGCGCTTGTGTGCTAATAAAAATGAGAACAGTCAATATGTAGCTAGCAGGCATAAACAAAAGGGGATTACCTACCTGAAAAACACATTTACCTTAATTACAGCACTGAAAATTTTGTGTATTCCTAATGAAAATGAAAGGGCATTATGAAAAGAATTTAGGTTAGTATATTATTCATGAGATTCATTTAAAAATTATACTTCCAATACAGTGACAATGTATTTTCTTTGTTATATTCTCAACACAAAGAACATTGTTCAAGTAGTGTTATTAGTATTTCATTGTATTTAAGCTTTAACTTTTATCTAATTTGCTCATATAATTCCCTTAGTGACTCTCAGGGGACAAGAAAGATTGTCCTGTAATTTGTACTAACGATGCAGGTAACAAAGATCAGTCTTCTAAAAAAGACACTCTAATCCAAATACAGCCATCTGCAGCTTGGCAATCAGCAGG
>NW_010432082.1:30602-67160 GCF_000710305.1 Buceros rhinoceros silvestris
GGAAACACCATGATGTGCACACCAAAAGAAAGTGAAAGTGAGATCTGTTCAGCTAAATGTCACTTTCAGAGCACCACTTTAGGAAATAAAGTGTCTTGGCAGCACATAGGTATTTTTGACAATGAAATGTTTTTTCCAAAGTTGTTTTTTGTGAAAAGCTGTTTCTTCTGAAAATGACCACGAACTCTGTCACAGACATGATACTTCTCCTGCTGTGAACAAATATTGGAGCTGGGAACAAGCTGTCCTGAAGTATTTGTGATTCAACCTGTCTTATCCAGTTGAAAGAGCGTGTCAGATCTTAGGACTACCGCTTCAAACTAAGTGCTTTTAATAGTGGTCTTGGTACCAATGAATTTCCATGATATGGAAGAATAAATAAGTGACACACTTGCTGCTTGAATTTTGAATATCATTCCAACACCAGGTGAAGCAAGGGCATGAAGCCAAAAGCTGCATTGACGAGAGGCTGTGGTGCAGCTTCATCTTTCGTTGAGGCCACCTGATTTTCAGAAATGCTGCACAAGGCCCAGGAATGTCATGAGCAAATGGCACCATCAGTACTTTACATCTGGCCATCCAACACTGGTTCTGACACAGGAATGTAAGGGTTCAGTATTGAGTGCCTTTGAAAACTGCAGACTGATTTAATTTCTGAACTAAGTATCTCCCAATCTTTCAGGACCCTTCTTGATGTTTTTCTCAAAATTGGCTAAGGTAAACTTGAAAACATGGTCTTTAAAAATGTGTGCACCCAGGCTCAGCCGATGTCCTTCAACATGGTGCCACCAATACAAGGTAACTGAGATTGCCTCACGGCTGAATGGCAGTAAACCCTTCCCTTCCCATCACCGCTACCGCTTTCACAGGCAGCAGAGTCATTCCATCCCTGTTCTACTTTGAGCCACTTGCCTGCCCCTTTGTTGGCAATTCATAGTCACTAATTGTTGTGCTGACACAATGATTTGCTGGCCCCTTTGTAAATCTGCTCACTGGAATCCCTTAGGTTAAAAAAAAAAAGAACAAATTCAGTGGATGAAAACAAAATGGGGTGTGTGTGAACACACTATTACGACGCTGGACGGTTAACGCTGCTTAGAACCACACACCCATTCAGAGCTGTATCACTACAGCTAGGTGGGTTTGGGGATATGGCACTGGAGAGGAAAGGTGGATGCGACTTCTTAGATCAGAAATACTGTGTAACGTTATGGATTAAAGAGTCATGGGTAAAACGTTGCTGACAACATATCAAAGACATGACAGATTTTCTTTTTCTTTTTCTTTTTCTTTTTCTTTTTCTTTTTCTTTTTCTTTTTCTTTTTCTTTTTCTTTTTCTTTTTCTTTTTCTTTTTCTTTTTCTTTTTCTTTTTCTTTTTCTTTTTCTTTTTCTTTTTCTTTTTCTTTTTCTTTTTCTTTTTCTTTTTCTTTTTCTTTTTCTTTTTCTTTTTCTTTTTCTTTTTCTTTTTCTTTTTCTTTTTCTTTTTCTTTTTCTTTTTCTTTTTCTTTTTCTTTTTCTTTTTCTTTTTCTTTTTCTTTTTCTTTTTCTTTTTCTTTTTCTTTTTCTTTTTCTTTTTCTTTTTCTTTTTCTTTTTCTTTTTCTTTTTCTTTTTCTTTTTCTTTTTCTCCTTTTCCTTTTCCTTTTCCTTTTCCTTTTCCTTTTCCTTTTCCTTTTCCTTTTCCTTTCTCTTTCTCTTTTCCACTGGCATCAGTATGTAATATTATCTGTGACTGCATCAATGAGACAAGGAGAAAGGCTTAATGCCATCAGTTGCTGCCAGCCACAGTACACATGTGTACATGAAACTTCTTTCCAGTGGGAAGGACTTCTTCCCTAAAAGAAGATTTGCAATGGCATCACTTGTATTTAAAAGAAATCACTGATGGCTTTATGTCACAAGACCTTTAAATGCACATTAGTCCATAACTGGTTCACTCATCAGTGTGAGCTTTTCACTCACAATGTAATTACCTATGACTTACACACATTTACAGCTGCTTTCTCAGAAAACAACCTGATTTTTGTGTGCAGGCATTCTTAAAGCAAGCACCTGCACCTAAGTTTTAATTTATTTGCATTTTGGTGGCTGATCCCCAAAAGCCACCACCCAAGACCTCCCAAGAGGGTTTTATTACCCCTCTCATGTTTCCTCTTTAGTAGTGGCCTGTTGCTGGCTTCTGGCTGACAACTGTGGCAGACTCTGGCTGACCCAAGCTGTGCCAGCAGGAGGGATCACGTGAACTCTCAAATCCTCTGCTTTTGGCAAAGTTAGTCAGTTTAGTTTAAAACACTTTCATTGACAGGTTAAGATAACCTGACTGACTTTGCCTGAAGATTTGCATGATCCTTCCCCTGGAAGAGCTGTGGGAATAGTGACCTCTGGCAGAATGACCGAGAGCTGAAAAGTCTTCATGGGCTACAGCAGTTTGCAAAATGAGTGAATTCACGTCCTATCTATAGCCACTGTTGACCTCAGTGGCATGACGTACAAAAATAATGATTATGCCTAGAAGCACAGTATGAGGAACAGCCTCCATGACTATGCCTATTAATAGTAAATTAAACAGTGTCAGACATGGTTTGAGTAGTTGCATGTGATCATCCATGTTGTTTGCTTGTTAACAACCAATCAGAAGAGCACAGCTTGGAGACAGCATAGGCCAATCAGCAGTATAGACAAGACATGAATTTCAGAAAGATATAGATATAGGATATTTGTAAGCTTGAGTTGTACTGTGCCACTTGCTCTCAGGATAATGGTAAGAATTCACATGGTGCAGAGGAGGAACTGAACTCAGTGTATAAGTGGCCAGGTTCCTAGGATGTTCTGCATCCTCCCTAGAAATCAAGTTTTTCTAAGCACCTGGGTTACATACCACGTCTTTCACCTGGCTAAATGGGAAGTCTAAAGAAATTACTTAGTTTAAGGCACTAACGTGCATAAAATTAGGCTTTGTGACACTTTCCGGTCCACAACCCATCCACATGTTTTACGGGCAAGCTACAGGTTACTTGAATACCTACAGACTACTTGAATGTCTCTGTCCTTAGAGATGTTCAAAAGCCATGGTCCTGGGCAACTGTTTCTAGGTGGCCCTGCTTGACCAGTAAAGTTGCACTGGATGACCTCCAGAGGTCCCCTGCAAACTCAACCATTCTGTGATTCTGTGATATTTAGCCTAATAATGTAAAGGTGTGTGGAAGGAGATAGCATCTGCTCCCTTAAGGTCATGTGTTCAAGGACCTTGTTAAATTAGATAATAAGGAAAAGGGGAAAAGCCCAAAACCATCTACTGGAGGGACTGGCATGAATGAGGTGAGTGGAGGGCTCAGGGCTGGTGGCTGGTGCATGATCGTGATCACAGCTGGTATGCTAGCTGCTGGGTGTGGCGAGTGTCTGTTCCTGCCCCAATCCTGGTATGTGTGTAGGGTGTTTGTGTCATTCACCAGTAAACTCCACGCTTGACTCTCTGATGAGCAGGAGGTTCTGGGTCTGGATAGGAATACTAGGCTGGTGGAGGGTCTCTGTTGGTATTTAGAGAGACCTGTAGAGACCCCCATGGGGTGCTCATGGAATGAGTGTTTGAGTGTGTGTGTCTGCACCAAGCACTGAGCTAGACCAGCCAGTGGTCAGGGACCCAGGGGTCAGGAGATCGTCCTGTGTGTGCCTGCATGAGTGACCTCCTGTCTCTACCAGCCCAAGAAGAGGAGGGGGTGGGACTGATTGTGCTTCCCTCTTGTCAGTCCTATATGTAGGTGCAGTTCAAGGCAGTGCTCTCTCTATGTAGCTGGCCATGTCTGTGTCCAGTGTGTGTTGTGTGTATCTGGGACATGTGCTCAGCTTCCCTAATAGCTGAACATGCAAGCAGAAAAGCAGCAGCCATCTCCCTCAGCCTGGGCAGAAACTGCTGGTCCTTGGTGCACTCATCTGGGCTCCAGTGGTTGGACAGGGGGGAGTCCTGAGCCAGGACTGCTGGAGGTGGTGTCTGGTCCTAACACCCCTTAAAAAATACTTTTTAATACAACTTGTTTTAACCTGGAATTTGGAGCCTATGCATGTGATTTGCATCGGAGGAAATATAAATCATATGAAATTTAATATATTCTGATTTTTCCCCTGTTCTTCAGAAATATGTAAGAATTATGCTAATCCCTATTTCCGGGGGAAAAGAATAAAACCATCGTACTCAATCCTGTTTTTCAGTCCATGCTAAGCATGGAGCTGATAAAAACCTGAAGGTTTTCTGTGTGATTCTAAATGAGAATGATTAGCTACAACAATTTTCCTGCAGGGTTTGAAAACTGACATTCCCTGTTGTCTTTGCAAGATGTATTGAAAATCATTACTACTTCTCTATAACTGCTCAATAGTTTTCTCAAGTTGCTAAAGTATACTTCACCCTTGAGCTGCTTTCTGCTCATTACCTTCTACTTCCAATGCTATCAAAACCCACACACCTTCCCAAATGTTCATGACAGTGGTCTTCCTTTCTGGGGTTTGTATATATCATAGTAAATTATATTCTTATAGTTATCTGCCCTCAGTTTTATATTAAATCTGTTTAGTCAGGCTATATTACTTCCAAATATTTTGTCCCCTGAAAACTAAGACTGGGGTTTATCAGATAAACTTGGTAATTAGAAACAAAGCCCGTAGTAGAAGGAACATTACTGACTCATTTGAATTTGCTGTCAGATGATGAATTAAAATGACGGTAAAATGGCTAATTTGCGGTGCATAAACATGATACCCAGAACCTAAATATGATGCATTTGAAGTTCTTTTTGTTTACAGAAACAAAGCCTCTGCTAGAGGGATTGAGCTGGCTCTTGGCATAAACTCTCAATTTTCATGTTGGTTGTGAATCTGCTTAAATCTCTTGAATCCTTTGTAAACAATTTTGCATTGCACATTCACTTTCTTTCCATTAGATGAGCTGTTTGCACAAGTTGTTGATATGGATATATATTATTAACTAATTTTTTTTGTTGGTTTTTTTGGTTTGGTTTTTTTTTGGTCATTCAGAGCCAGGTCAGAACTTTGTAACTTCAACAAATCAAATTGAGGTTTATTTAATATAGATTACAGTTCTTCCTTGTAAATCTTTAGGAATATTCAGTATTTCTTAATGTTTGGAAACTATGTTAAGTGCATAATTCACTGCTTGCTTTCATACAAGTTGAGTGGAACATAAAAATGTTCAGTGCAGGAATCTTGTCTGCTTGAAAGTCCAAATAATTTGTAATTGTACAGTACTGTGACTGTGTCTGCAAGTCATATGTGCTTGAGTGTATTTGACAACCAAAACTACAAACATCTCCATAGCTTGAAATTGATTGAAAAAACATTTTGCACAGAAATGAAAAAAGCTCCAGTCCCATTCACCTTCCCCATTCAGGTGTCGAGCCACATGTTGGGACCCACACAGGATGAGGATAGTCCATTGATAACAGCATCTGAAGCAAGGCTTTGAAGGATTACTGTAGAGTTGATGATCCAACAGGTAAGTTTGGGAGCATAAGGACAACCTCTGAGTTGTGGAGGTGAGACATAATCTGTTTGCTGCCTCCTGCAGAATCCAGATGGATTCTGGACACAGGGAATGAAATCAGCAGGACAAGGGAAGGATGCAGCACTCCATCCACTATCTCACAGTAGGTGGAAAACTCCTCATGATGGGGCAGATAGTCAAACTCCATGTAGTTATGGACAAAATGGAAGTCCTTTGTAACTAATGTTGCTGGTAGCTCACTGTACAATTTGGGAATGGAAAAGTGAGCCACTTCTCAACAAGTGGGGATTACGCTCCTGTTTTGATCTTAAAGACCCAACTCACTTTTGACAGACACCCAAAGCTCAAAGGGGTTCACTTGATACAAAGAACATACTGCAAAGACGCAGCAAGGTAGGTTCTTGGATAACTGTTAAGCAATGTTGCACTGTTGGCCCTATGCAGTAAGGCATAAACGATACAAACATGAACCAGCCTGTGTCACTTGGCGCATGGACCTAGATGGACCTAGATGTAGAGGAGAAAGACAAGTCTGTGTAGTGGTGTAGAAAGAGCACAAGATATGGCTTTATTTTAAAACTACACACTTTTACACGAACAAATGGACACAAAAGCATTGAAAATGAAAAAAAAAGATAAAATAGATGTAAGCTTGGGGAACTGTACCTTCATAGCACTCTGGAAATAAGCAGTTGGGACTGCTGATTTAAGGCATTGGAGGAAGTAGATTCAACAGGACTTGACTGTTTGTGATTACTGATCACACTCCTGCTGAGTTGGTTTTATCATCTGAAACCATGCATAAAATTGAAGCCATTTTGATAATGTAAAACTTGATTTATGATTTGGAGACAAGATTGTTTGCCTGGGGTAGGCAAAACCAAGCTAAATCAATGATTTTGACCAGTTTAGGAAAGGGAAAAAATTATAAAATTAAGATAATAAGCAAAAATGAAAATTCAGTGAAGGGAAACTTTACATGAAGGGGAGAGTTTGTCATAGCAAAGATGTGGTCACCAGCCAAATGCATACTTTGACAGACAGAAAAAGAGTACAGAAATATGTTGTAATACTGAACTATGTAAAGAGATTTGTGACTTACTGTTTACCCAATCCATCAGTTTTATTGTATTGATATTGAAAGACAACCATAGAATATTCATCTTGATACACAATCAAGGGATCCAAAGGCAAATATGAAGAAGTTAAATTACTTGTAGTTGTCAAATAGTATTTCTAGACAGTACATTTATGTGTTTTTATCGCCTATAAATGGTATGTAGAGGGAAACCTTGCATCTTAAACAGTTTGGAAGAAGTGGAGAGAGATTGTTTGGATAGTTGTGCAGAAGTTTATGTCAGTGCAGCGTTGGTCATTTCAGCAGAGGCCTCAAATGAAACCAATCTCTGATTCTTTACTCTCATGGGTTACTACACAGCAAATGAGTTGTCTCCTCCAAAGGTTCTAGATTGCCTTTGATATGATGAAACTTTAGAAGACAAAAAAAAAAAAAGATAAAAAAGTAAGAATTTCAAGATGGCTTTTGCTTAGTGTGAAATGCAGTTACTATACAGAATAATGACATAAGTTAGAAGTCACAGAATGTGACTCTGAAACAGAGGTCATTACGGCAACATTACACAAGAGATTGTTGTCAAATGTGTTAATGACTTGAAGGTTGTCTTTCGATGACAGGATGTCAGCATTTTTGGAATATCTCTCTGGTGTTCTCTTCTTACACAGTTTGTTTTAAGAGATTTTTTTCCTGTGGAAAATAAAATATTCTATGACCTTCATGGGATGAATGTTGATATTTTTTTCCTCTTTTTAACAAGGTCACATTTGTTGTTGCTTCCTCAAGATAATTTTAAATCTTGGTTTTCCAAAATGCTATTTTATATTTATTTTTTACAAGCTTGTTTTCTCCTATCTGATGCTATTTTGTTTAAAAGATATCACTCAATATGCCTAGTAGGACTAATCAGAAACAATATTATCCACACTAAGCACATTTAGAAATGTTCATTTTGCTTACTGATTCTTTGAAGCAAGGCATTTCCTGATTTGTAAGGCTGGCAGAGTCCACAGTTTCAGGTGTTTATCAGTCACAGCAATTCCCTCTTAAGCCAATAGGCTGTTTCTTTGATCACTTGCTAGAATTTTCAAAGAATCAGGGAAAACAGCCCAGAGGTATTTTGGTTAGATCACAATGCAGACTTAAAAATATCTTAGGTCCTTCCTTATTGGTGGCACTTCCACTAAGATGTTAAAAAAATGCTTATGCTGGCAAACACAGCTAGCTAAGTTATACCTCTGTTTTACTTATAGTGAAATGAAGAGAACATTTCCATTCTTTCATGTAATTTAATGTTATAAGGCAAACTTCTAGCACAGATACTGCAAAAGTGCAGCAGTGACACCAAAATATCTACGCTTTTAAAAATATCTTAATCAGACATTTGTCTGTGAGCAACATAATCTCTTAATTAAATGGTTTCTACTACTAGTTAAAATGTTGCCTTT
The DNA here is from genome assembly GCF_000710305.1 of Buceros rhinoceros silvestris. Classification (NCBI taxonomy): domain Eukaryota; kingdom Metazoa; phylum Chordata; class Aves; order Bucerotiformes; family Bucerotidae; genus Buceros; species Buceros rhinoceros. The sequence goes on from NW_010432082.1 coordinate 38,640, forward strand.
TCTACTGTTTGTTTTTGTTTTATGTTTTCTATTGCTGTAAATGTACAACTTGCTTTATACAGTTTTACTAGTGGTAAGGGGTCAGCCCTTACTAGGAGAGCTATAGTGCAGGCCAGCTGTAAAGGAACACAGCTGAGTATTGAAAACACTGCTGAAAGGAGAAAAGGTTTTTCAGTGGAAATATGAGCAGCTAGTCTGAGCAATATGCCCTGGCAGCCAAGAGGGCAAACCACATCCTGCGGTACATCACAGTACAACCAGCTGGTCAAAAGAGGTGATTATCTCACTGTATTCAACATTGGTGCAGCCAATTTCAGAAGGATGTGAAGATGCTTTAATGCATCCAGAGGAGGGAAACAAAGCTGGTGGAATGACTGGAAGGCATGTCCTATCAGCAGCAGCTAAGGACTTTGGGCTTGTCTAGTATGAAGAAAAGGAGACTGAGGGATGACCTTATTGTTCTCTACATCTTCCTGAGGAGAGGAAGTGGAGAGGAAGGTGCTGATCTCTTCTCCCTGGTATGCAGTGGTAGGATGAGTGGGAATGGTTCAAAGCTGTGCCATAGGAGGTCTAAACTGAATGTTAGGAAGCATTTCTTTATTGAGAGTGGTCAGACACTGGAACAAGCTGCCTAGAGACATAGTTGACACCACAAGGCTGTCAGTGTTTCAATAGTGCACTTTAATGTTTGGTCATCCCCGAACTACTTGGGAAGTTGGACTAAACGATTGTTGTAGGTCCCTTCCAAATTAAATATTTTCTCTGGTCTGGTCTAGTCTCCTTTCCCCTCCCCTTCTCTAGTTTGGCATATAATCTGAAAACAATTAGATCTGTCTGTGGAGAAACTTATTTTCTCAAATTATTCCTCACTATTAAAATGGAAAGTGTAACTATTGTTATCACTAATGTTAATAATTACTGTATGCAGTGATTTTATTCACATGCAAACATAGTCACAAGAATATCCAATACTAAGCTCTTGATGGGAGAAAAATCATTCTACAGTTTAGATTATATTACAAATTATAGACACAAAATACAATATATAATGTGACTGTGATGTAATTGTTTTTGTCTGTCTAAATTGATGTAAACATTTCTTACAAAGAAATTGTCTCTAGACTCCTTTCTTATAGAGAGCGCTTTCTGCCAATCATACGACAGGAAGGCAACCCTTGTCCTCTATAGCTGAAGATTAGGAACCCCATTCTTTTGACATTGGTTTAGAGGCTGCATCAGGCAAGATTTTTGTAAAAAATTCCTACTTAAGATTTTCTCCTTCTCCATGAGTAATATTTGAAAAAGCAGCTGGGAACTTTTAAAATGCTAATTACTACACATTTCTTTCTCTTGTTTGTACTTCTTTATAAAAGGAACAATTGCTGATCAAAAATGGAAGCATCAGTAAAGTAAATCTAATTTGAGATATTACACTGTTATAAAAACAATTATATAACAATTACTGTCATAATAACAATGACTAGTCTTCCTCTCAAAAAACCAAACAAAACCAAAACAAAAAACCAAAAAGAAAAACAAACCAAAAAAACCCCTTTAGCTCCAGAGTCGGGCTTCTAACTTGTCTTCAGGTGCATTTTATGGACTGCTCAGGCAGAAACTCAGTTAAGGACATAAATATTGCTCTGTATAATGCAGATTATCTGCTTTAGTTTTCAGTAAGATTTTTAATGCATTTTCATGGAAAACCTTGAGCTTCCAAGAGAGCAATCAGGCAACAAGATTCTGTGCAGATAATTTTCCCTGATTCATTTAATTATATGAGATTTTCCCACATTATAAAAATGCTCATGGTGCTTCATTTTTATTTGATTTTACAATATTTAAAATATTTTATGCTGTGAGATGGTATCTCTTTCCTTTAGATAGTGTGTCTTTAATAGCAGCTGAAGGAAGTATCAGTTTGGGGAAAGGATATTTTACTAAGCACTGAGCTTCCTGTTTCATTGTAATTTTTGCTCCCAAATGACTGGGCTTGAACGCAGTGAGCATTCCCAAATATGATTACAAAATAATGGCTTCCACTTTAAACATTTATTTTATGAATTCAATTTAATTCCACACTGGGGCAAAATTTCTTAATCATCTGCTGCAGATGAAAGCTGGGTGTTTGGATCATGATGTAATAAATATTTTTTTCTCTCAATAGAGAATAATCTCCTTTTGCTCTTCCTAAAGGTCAATAAGATCCCTGATTGGTGAAGATAAAGATAGTTTCTGTCAGGTGCTAAGGGTCATTTTCTCTCTTATACGTCCTTTTCCCCAGAGCAAAACAGAAAAGTCCTTGTGTCCTTGCAATGTTTGACTCTCCACTGAGTATTAGAATGACAATATAAAGTGATTTTATATATAGAAAGATTTTAGAGCAATCCTGAGAAAGAAAATCAGGTATACTGCGGTATAATGCCATATTTTAACAGATGAGGTAATTTCCAATTTTTGCAACTTCAATCAGTTCCTGAAGATTGAGTAAAAGGCCCAGTGTGCCCCACTGCCTGCAGATTTCCCTTAGCCCTTGAATTTAAAAATTTCGATCAATCTTCCTACATGTTTGTGTTATTTATATTTTATTTTATGTGTTACGAAGTCCATTGCAGTGGTAAGACAACTCTAGAGAATTAGCAATGCAGAGACAGACTTTCAGAGGGCAGGGAAAGGAGACACCTGGCAGGGATTATACTCCAAGAAGTGTGATACCCCCAGCTGCACACAGAAGCATGCTTACGGTATCCTATGGCTTATAATAACTCTATACATCTCATCCGCCAGAGATGTGACAGGTGTGAATAAAATTCAGGTGAGATATAGTCAAAGTGCAGCCTCAACAAATAAGACCTTTGTAAACAAGACACATAAAAATAGGGAATCAGACAAGATGTCTAGATAAGTGCCAGAAGTCTAAAAATAAGGTGGGGATAAATTGGTGTGGGTATAGAGAGAGAATCAGAAATTTCATGAGATAAAAACACTCAAGAGAACACCATAACAGCAGGGCAAAATTGGTTTCCAAATGGCAGAGGATGAATGACTAATGCAAGGGTGAATGTAAGTTGTGTTAAACAAGTGCTGTTAAACTGGCTTTGTGGTATCTTTTCTAAGAGTCACTGTGATGGTGACAACCATGACTTCAAACGTAACTCTTTTTCTAGGAGTAAAAATCCTCCCAGAACCTCTGCAGGAATTTAAGGTTCGCAAAGAGGAATTACAATTATGAGGGAACTTATTAAAAGGGTATTAAGGGAGCAGCTGGGTTGGGAGTTATCAGTGAAATGCAATGGTGTACTATGCTGGGACCTGTGCTATTCAGTGTACTCATTTGGAAAAGAAAGATATGTGGTGAGGTGACGGGTTTCCAGATACCTTAACATTTTTCTGGGTATTAAAATTCAAAGCCAGCTGAAGAGAGTTAGGGAAGGGTCTCACGACACTAAGTGGCTGGGTGATAAAGTGGTAGATGAGATACAGTCTTGGTAAATGCAAAGTAATACCCCTTGAGAAAAACAAACGTAAGTATTTATAGATATTGATAGCTTCTAACTTAACTATTATCACTCAGAGGAAAAGTCCTTGATTTGATAACAACATAGAATTCTGCACCAGCTAGGAATTGTTCTGCACAAGCTAGGAACTATTAATAAAGAGAACAAATCAGAAAACATTATTTCGTTGTTGTGTACATTTATGGTCCATCCAAATCCTGAATATTGTGTGCAGATCTGTTGTCTTCATCATCACCCTTTCAAAAAAGCCACAGTAAACCTAAGCAAAGGTTCAGAGAAGGGCCAGAGTTATGCTCAAAGTTTTTGAATTGATCAGGATTCTTCAATGCTGAGGTGACTGAGAAGTAGAACATGTACAAAAAAAATTCACCAAGAAAATCTTAAATGACATTGAGAAAAGGATTAAGAAACAATTAATTACAGTTTCTCATAATACAAAATGGGCCTTGAATAAGTTGGTGGGCAACAGGTTGCAAATGAGCTACTGCAAGAGCCTTTAGTGCTATTGTCACAGGACAGTCTTGACATTCTTAACACAGAAGGTATAAATTAATTAGACAAATTCAGGAAGGGAAAGTTAGTAAGCATAAAATGCAAAAACAAATAAACAAAAATAAATTGTTGTTTCAGGACATCCCTGAAGGTTTCTAGAAACAGGGAGTGTCTATCATGCTTTGCTTTCTCATTATTTCATCTATCCCTAGTGCATAGAATCACAAATTCACTCAGGGTGGAAGGGTCATGAGGAGGTTTTTCACCCAATTTCCTGCTCAAAGTAGTGCTGGGTTTGGGATCAAACCAGGTTGTTCAGCACTTTGAAAAACCTCCAAGAATAGAACGAGCAACTTGCTCTGCTGCTGGGTTGCCTTTATGGTGGAAATGTTTTTTCTCATATTTGGTCTGAACCTATCTTGTTTTGATTTACAACCATGGCCTCTCATCTTCCCACCACGCACCAATGTGAAGAACTTGGCTCCATCGCCTCAACACCCTATAAGCATTAGGTGATGCAGTTAGGTCCCTCTGAAGCCATCTCTTCTCCCGTCTGAACAAGCCCAACGCCCTTAGCTTGTCCTCACAGGGCAAGTGCTCTGGCCGCAACCATCTTGGTGACCACCCTGAATGAACTTGCTCCAGTGTAACGATGTTTTTTCTTGAACGCCTTAAATCCTTTTGCTAAGCACAGAGGCCTGGGAGATATTAATGACAGCTAAGGCAAAGATGCCATTGAGGACCTTTGTCAGAGTCCAATATTCTCTAACCATGTTCATTGAGATATTGTACGTGATGAGCAGTTAATATTTAATACCAAATTTACTTATTTGTATATGTTAAATGGGATTTGACTTAGCAGAGTGATACAGCAATGTACTCTACACTTGGCTGAGTATAGCACTGATGATGTACACTTGAATCATGACACAAATGTGATTCCCATTGCCAGTCTCTGTATGTGCACCATCACAGTGCTGGCTATCCCCCATTGCCAGCAAAGAATGGGCAGGTTGAAGCCAGCACAGGTCTGTTGCTCTCTTTGAAGTTCATTTGCTTGTTCAGTTTTTATACTGTCTTGGGCTGAGCCATACCTATGGTTCCCTCTTCAAGTGTAGAAGCTCTTGCTGCCTTCAAGCCCATCAACTCTAGGTGGGCTTTGGCTTTTCCAGCATCACCTAAGAGTACCTCTAAATTTCTGTTTGGTAGTCTGTTCTGCTTCCACCTGTTGTGCTGCGTTTTTGCACTGGAGATCAGTTAGAAATTCCCTCCTTAGTCAAGCTGATGTCCTGGTAAGTCTACTTGTCTTCCTGAATATCAACAGAGTTTTGCCCCTGAAGAAGGTCATCCTCACAGATGTGGCAGCTTTCCTGAGCTCCTTTGTGCTTCCAAGCCACCTCTCGTGGGATTCCACTTACCAGCTCTTTGATAAGCCAAAGTCAGCTCTCCTAAAACCCAGGGTCTGTGCTCCAATATTTCAGCCCCCACAGGATCTTCAGCTTCATTATTTCATGGTCATTACAGACAAGGCTGCCATTGAGATTCATATCACCAACCACTTTTTCCTAATTTTTGAATAATAAATCCAACCCTGGTTGGCCTATCCAGAGCTTGTATCAAGAAACTATCTTGACACCTTCCAGAAATTCCCTGGGATGCTTGCATCTGTCAGTTTGGTCCCCAGCAAATGAGATTGAAGTCCCCTGTTGAGGAATAGAGTCTATGATCCAGAGACTTCCTTGAGTTGTTTAAAGATTTTTTTTTAATCATACAATGGTTTGGGTTGGAAGAGACCTTAAATATCACCTAAATCCCCTTACCTTTTATGGCCACAGTCAAAAAAACTTTTATCTAAAGAATTGAACAGACAGTATTATAAACCAGATTAAATATGAAATTACTATATTAAATAAAACAGCATTTCCTCTGAAATAATAACCTGTTTAATCTGATAGTGATGTTTAGGAGGAATTTGCATTGTCTATCATGCACTCAAACATAGATTAGCTGGCAGCTAGAATTACAACTACTTCATACAGAGGTCATACAGAAAAACTGTACTATATTCAAGTGAAGGGAAATAGAAACATATGATCTTTTATGGTATTCACAGATAATTATTAAAAATGTGCATCTTTTCCCTCACCACACAGCAAATGCACTGTGTTTAAAATGTCGTACAAAAGAGAAGTCTCAGCAAAATATATTTTCTCTACTTTCCTCTTCTGTGAATACTACTACTAACAATGTACACTGTATTTCATGGTAGGTCCTTTGGTTCAAATAATGTGTCACAGTCTGCCATAACACGGGCAGAGGAAATCAGATTATGGTGACTACTGTAAGAAAATCAGCATTGCTCCGTTAAGTTCTATTCTGCAGCTCAGAGAGCTCATTTTATATGATATTTTAAAGTGAGATTAATGGTGGTGAAATCTTCTGTCTTAGAAAAGGAATGGAGCACAGGTGTTTCATGGCCAGCTGCTGGGCCCATGTCACAGCCTTAGTTGCATCCAGAGATGGCAGCTCCATTAGTAGAACAGGCAAGTTAGTCATGTACTATGCAATCTTTGTTTCCCTGTGGGCAAAGTCGTATTTTGTCTTATGTAATGCACTGCTAGGGGAGAACTTCATACCTGTACTCAGTGCAAGGCAATGCTCTGTCTGTACTCTACAACCTGATGCCACACCAAGGTGACCTGGACCTTCCCACCTTAGCCAGTTGTGTGAGGAGCAGAGAGCAGGGCAAACACTGAGGGACCATGCTTTAGTCAGATGCTGTGCCATCTTGTAGGATCTTATAGCCTGGTAAAAGGTTCCTTATCACACTACTCAATACGTGCTGGGCTCATTTCTTCCTATCCTACTCATCATGAACTAAAAATCTTCAGAGGTGCTGCTGTAACATTAGCTGTGGTGACAAAAGCAAGTAATTACGCCCCAGAGGAAAGCAAAGATCTGTTGTAGCTCTGCACACAGTCTTAACAAAGTTCCTGCCCGCAATTGTTTCTGCTAGTACAGATACAAGATGCAAAATCTTTAAAAAAAACAGATAGGCAACATGGCTAACAGCACATGCAGATATTATTTGCTGTATTGGATCTGGCTGGGATGGAGTTAACTTTTTCCATAGCAGCTCTCATAGTGGTTTGTATTTTGCTGTTGATAACACACCAGCGTTTTGACTACTGCTGAGCGGTGCTCTCGCACCATCAAGACTCTCTCCAAATCCACCTCCCCTCCAAAGGCCAGTAGGCCACAGGTGGGCAAGAAGTTGGGAAGGGACATAGCCAGGGCAGCTGACCAAAGGTATATTCTATACCATGTGACAACATACTCATCAATAAAAGCTAAGAGAAAAGAGGAGGGAAGGGGGCTTTCATCATTAAGACATTTTGTCTTCTGGAGCAACCAGTACGTGTAGAAGCCCTGCTTCCCAGGAACTAGCTGAATATATTCAGTATATTGAGACTACTGTCTCTCTACTGCAGGAAAGTTTGGTCCTCTGTGTGTGGACCATCAGATGCCGGAACTCTAGTTGAGTCCTCCCAGCATTGTTGTTATTGCAAGACTTACTTTGAAAGATTTGGAACTATGCTTGGCCAATGGCAAAAGCATATTCCAGGTAGCTCACAAGGCAACCCCTTGCTAGTATGGGAGTGAGAGAAGAAAAGAGATGTTTTTAAATTAAAGGAAAAAAGTCAGCCTAAGAGTTTTGGAACTGTAGGAAGCTGTTTGGAGAGAAATAATGCATAGAATCAAAGCTTCACCCAGAGAATCCAGGTGAGGATTGATGATACTGTTTTGATAAACAAATTAGCCTAGGCAGATATGCAAATTTAGTCTTGGACCACGAAAATATTTTTATTTTTTATTTCTAAGGCATTTTTGAATGTAGAACAAACACAACATACCATAATATCATGTAAACATTTCTTCTTTCCTTTTCATGAATAGGTTTTGTGTTAGGCAAGATCCAGATATTTTGATACAGAAAGCATGACAGATATTACGGTAAAAGGACAAAGGGAAAATGCTACAGCCCTGAAATTGCGTTCTTTAGCCTTCACTCTAGATCTTCCAAATGCTCTTCTGTGATGTGGCCCTCATACTCATTCCGTATGCTCTGAATGTGCCACCTGTATGCATTAAAGTTTTATTATTGCTTATTTGGAAAAGAAAGATGAGAATAATTAAGGCCCTAATAATCCCATAGAGAAATCAAAATTTGGATATGTTCAGAAAGCAGAGGTTTTTATTCGGTGGGATACACTGGTATTTCAGAATTCAGGACTGTTCCTGAACAGGACAAAAAGTCAACTTGTTTTGGGAGTAGAAATTCCAACCACTTTGGTTTTGGAATCAGATCTGATATTGCTGAAACACTTTCTTTCAATGTTGAATATAATGAATACAATACCAGATGAATATTATCATATGAAAGACAAAACATGAAACTTTAAAGTGGGTAATTAATTTTAGCTTTGCTTTGATTTAATTATTTCTATTACATTTGAGTGAAGCTGGTTAAATCTCATGAGCTTTCCAGTTGCTTACATGGTACTCTCCTGTGAAAATGGTGGTGTTTAAAGTTTTTAGCCAGCTCTAATCACTAAAAGTTACCTCTCTTTCTGCATTACAACCTAGGGAAGCGACCTTACATTTCTTCTCCTCTTGACAGTCCTGAAACAGCTGACAGCAGAAATGACAAAGGTACTGACGAAAAAGTTATTTTTTTCCTTTTCATTTTGATGTTACAGATCGATGTCCATTCCACTAGCAGCCTCCAAACCATAGATCACGTAATGCGTGACTTGCAAGTCAACAAGAGACATTTACAGGTTAGCAAGTGTGTTCATTTCCCCCTTTGGCAATTCAATGGGGATTCTAACCATCTGATTCAGAGAAGCACATATGGTAAATACTTAATGGAATATAAATCTTGAGAGCACACCTTGAAATTAAATGAGAGTTTCAATGGGATTCACATTCCTTTTTTTACAAAAGTCCTTTTGAGAATTATATCCATTGTAAGCCTCTGACAGTTATTTATGATCTTGGGCATAAGTAAACTCAAATGTTTAACCTATCCCATCTGTGTTAAATTTAGTTTTATATCAGGATACCAATGTTAACTGCTCACTGACCTACAGAAATAATTAAATTGCCTTTATTCTTCCTAGATTTTATTACCTGACCTTATAACAGACATCAGGATATGTATGAAGATGTCTTTTTATTATCTCTGCAACATTATTGTATGTTTTAAAAACGTTTTAAAAGATACTATGCTATATTTACATTCTCATTGCTTTCTCTCTGTGGCACAAGGGATGAATTCTGGGAAATAATTTTTATAGATTTATTTTAACCAAGCGACATGACTCAGGTTGTATATTTCCTTAATAAATTCTAAAAATACATCTGCCCCGAGGGTGTCTGAAAGTTTCGGAGATTGGAAATAGCCAGAAGGCCCTTTGATCTTATAGGTTTGAATTACTTCAACCAGAGGAACTGCTCAGACTGAAACGGTTAAAAAATAGATTCCAGACCAGTGAAGGCTAATGGCAGAGTGAGGATCGTTTTCCTTTCTTATACTGAAGCTGTGTGAAATAGGAGAAAAACTTCATTCAGTTGTAATCTCCTTTAGCGAACATTCCTTCTGAGACTTGTCAGAACTCAGGAGGACACAAAGCCCAACCTTTCAGGCAGCTGCTCCTTCCTCAGATGTCGGTGCTGGATGAAGTAATTGCAGCTCCCCACGCTGTTTGCTGCTGTCATTTTCCTGGAAGTTGCTGCCCCCACAATTTTGTAGCAGAGTGGTTAATGCCAAGGCTTCCTAGTACGACTCTGGCAAAAACAGCTGGGTTAGCTAAACAGCTTTTTCTTTTTTTAGTGGGGGTGTTTCTTGTTTTATTTTAAATTATACCAGAGATGTGTGCTTCCTTAACAGACATCTCTAGTGGAAAATGTCTGCTTCTCAAGCACTGAGAAACATAAAGCATCAAAGAACCCTTAGACAACAAAAAATCAATCTATTGCATTTAATGGATGTGCATTAGAAACAACCTCCTCATATGTCATTAGAGTGTAACACTGTGTGTAGCATGTGTATGTCTGGGGATAACCTAGCATGTATTTAAAGGAAAACATTAATGTTTTTAGCTGCTTTTGAGGATTATTTTCATAATAAACTGAGACAAAAGTAAAAAAGGTACGTTATTAGTCAGGACACTGACAATTCTACAGATATGTGTGAAGATTAGCGGGGTAAACATCTGAATCCAGGTCTCTTTTCTGATCAGAATCAAGTATTTTTCTTAGTAATCACCCTGCATTTAGATGAGCAGGATCTCAGAATGCATGTTGCCAGCATCACCAGTTCAGCATCTGATATTACTGCGTACTGCAGGCTCTGCTATTGAATGATTAGACCTCTGTTTTTTTTGCCAGCTGTGTTAGAGGCAAAATGTGTGAGGATAACATGATGTCAGAATATTTTGCCAGTCTTCCCAGGACAAACCCAGGGAAGTCATTATGAAGATTTAGTGATGATTCACAGCTTTTGATCTATTTGTTCATCCTTGCTTTGCACTCTCAGCAGGCTACTAGCTACTGGGAAACAAACATCCTTAAATCTTTCTTTCTGGTATCCTCCTTGTTCTTTGGATAAACAATTAAGTTATCTGATATAAATGTGAGCTTCCATTGTTACTTACGAACAAAATTATTTTTTATACATATGAACATATTTTTCGCAATTGCTTTTTTTTTTTAATGCTTAAACTAAATATAAATGAATATGTGTTCTCTGGCCTGGGTAAAGTGAAGTCTTAGCATGGTTGCTGGGCATTCCCATGGGATGCTGAAATACAGGTTCACAGAATCACAGAATCACCGAATCACGTGATTGGAAAGATTTTTAAATTCCGCTGTTTTTATATCTTTTTCTTTTTTGCAAATGAGTGGCTTTTCAAATGATAGTGCCTTTAACTCCTAACTCCTCCTTTACTCCCATGGGAGGGTGACTTTTTAATGCAGTAGTAGGCTGATATCATAACAACAAAAGTAACTCATACCGTCCACAAACCTGTATCAACTACCAGAGTTCAACTTTTGATGCTCCATTTGTTTTATTGAAGTGGTAAACAATCCTTCAGCTTTTCCTTCCGATGATAGTTAAGCTCATATATGCAGCTCCACTGAGGCTGCCTTCGTGTTTCTTTCAGTACCCATCTTAAAAAAGACAGCAAAATTACTCTTAATTAACTCTGTTTCATTATTTAATAAGTTGCCTTGAAGAGTTTGCCAGACCTTTGCGAATCTTTCTACCTAGGAATACTCCTTCTTAGTAATTTTCTTGAAGAATAATTTTAAAATTACATTAAATTTTATTTATTTTTAGAAATAATTTTAGGCCTTTTTTCAATGCCCTTACAGTTTGTATCATGTTTAAGGGTGGGCTGATTTTTAATGAAATTAAACTTGCTTTTCAAATGGAGGCCTAAGAATGATAACCACTGTACTTCTTCGGATTCACACGATCCAATTTCACGTGAGAATATATTCTCAGCTTCGCTGTCACATTTTCTCACTGAATTTCAAGAGGACAAAATGCTTAAAAATGAAATGTCTAATATGATGATTTTGTCACACCACCCCTCTTGTTTTTGATTTAACAACTATCTGTAACATATCAACTTTTTTTCAGATTTATTGTTTCTGGAGAGTCTCTTATGGTGTCAGACTTTTCTTGATCAATTCTGGATGCTTTCAGAGCACATTTTGTAAATAATGACTCATTCTTACCTTTGAATTACTTTTATATATTCTTGACAGTACCAATTATAACTTTATAGAAATTTTTTCTTAATTACAAATATTTTTAACAGTACTGGTTTACTTTTTGGCAAGTAAATATTCATCAGGAATTTCTTCACTTTACATACACCATACAGTTTCCTCTGTGTGAATTTCAAAAAGTTAAGGAAGAAATTTTACACTTTTTTTTTTACAAGGTAACTTAATTTTTGTTCAATTAAACCGACTTTTTTCAGCTTCTCAATATGATTTTTCTTTCCAATTTAAAATACTTTTACATAATATGCACTGATGAAAATTATAGAGAATTTTGAAAGAGAATAGGAAATTAATTAATAAATACAGCTCAAACACTTATTAACAATAGAAAAATAGATACAGGAAATAGATAAGTTTATCCATGCAATTTCAAAAGTGAACACCAACATATGTGTATAAATTGAAGTGATGAAGTTTTAGAGATAGAAAAGATAATGTTTAATATTGCAAATTTGCAGCCATAACACATGCACAGGGACAGGCAACTCACTTATATATAATCTTCTACTGTAACACAATCTCTAAAATAGAGATTTATTGGAAAGACAGAGAGGAAAAGTCTGAGACTAAGTACTCACAGTTAAACAAAGAAAAACATCTTTGCTTTGCTCATGGTTATGCCCTTTTATATTTGCATTTTGAAGTAAAAAATGGACAGAGATTTTATTAAGGTCTTGTGAAACTGGTTTTCTTTTTTAAATGAAATTTTAAACGAATAATCTCTGCCAGAAATGCTATTAGAGGACTACACCATGAGATTTCTGACCAATCATAAATAATTAACACAGCTGAAAGAGTGAAGATCAAGTGATCCATTTGTGAAGAAAGCTGTACCCAGTTGATTCAGAATCAAGAAAGTCTGTAAAACTGAATTTGAAGAAATGCTGATCTATTCATGGATGTATAGGAACTAAGAAAAACGATAAACTTCCTCAGATAGATAAATTATTCATGATCAATTATTTTCTCAGCTTCAGCCTGAGTACTTCTTGTGACAAAATTAGATTTTAATTATATATTTCTTTAAACCCCAAATTAATGAGGCATTGAGTGTTCAGAGAGGGTAAAATCTGTCAGCTTCTCAGTGGTTAGGGTCTGATTCTGCAACACGAAAGTCCCTGGGACTATTTTTAACTAATTTCAGTTAGAGTAGAGTCAAACTACGGGGACTTCATGGTTCTCTGTGTTCCACTACATTTGCACCAGTATAACTTTTCTTTTTCCTCAGTTGGGTTTCTCATGATTTAAGGGACAGGGTACACAAGCAACTAGAGCACTGAAACCATAATGGGGAAAACGTCTTTGTATTTATTAATGAACATGGAAGAGGGCGTTATTGGCTGCACTGCTTTTTACCTGACTGATTTACAAGACGAACAGTTTAAGCTAGTTCTTCAACTTTCACAAGTTAGTGCCAAACCCTTGACTACTGTGGGGTGACTGTAATTTTCATGAGTTCATGCTCTGACTTCAACTCTTTTTTTCTTTTTTTTTCCTTATTTCTTACTTTTTTGTCATTTTAATATAATTGACTGGAGAGGAAGTTAAGTTAGTCAGTGGAATCCCATGATATAATCTTTTTTCCTAATGTAGAGAATAGTAGCCAATTACAACGGAGATGATGAGCATTAATTCAAATGTTGTGTCTTTCAAGATGTTCATGAGGAATAGTAAAGCTGGGAGAGTTAATCCAAGTATTGGTTTATGCCTACAGTTGTAGAAGAGAGAGCATGGTTTTCTCATGGCAGAAATACAAATTGATTTTAACTAGCGATTTTGCAACAAGCTGTTTAGAAGTTATAAATAGCTCCTTAAATAGGAATATGCCCAGTTCCACTGCAATTGTTTTCTGAAAAGACTGCTGCCTTTTGAAGATAATATTGCCTTTTAGGTGGATATTAGATGTTAAATCTTCTTATAAGACTGTGATTCTTTTTTTTCCATGTCTCTTTACTGAATAGGTCTCACTGTGCTATTTACTAGGTACATGTTTAGGCACCCTAAGGAAGAGAGCAATATAAATATCTATACAGATATAAACTCTACGAACAATTAACAACAGAAATATCAAATTCTAAATCTACTGCAGGTTTCAAATTGCCTTGAATTGTAGTTTCTTTTATGAAACGCTCATCAACTACTAATACAGCAATAGGTTCTATGCTTATTGTTTAATCACGGATGTTTAGAAATTTTTCTATAGTTTGACTAATGGTATGTTAAAGCATATTTTTATTTAGATATTCGAGCTGCCAGGAAGTTATAGCTAATGCCAGACACGATTGATCACTGAACTTTACCATGTCATCTTCCAGCTGTACACTAAATCATCTCCACTGACTTAAGCTATCCTTCCAAATCTCAGCAGGGCTTCAAATGCATATGTATATGCATACAGGTTTATATACACACATATTTTAAAATGTGTGTGTATAGATTTATGTATAAATATACAAATGCATACATATATATATGTATTTTTCATATCTATGCACAAAAGTGTAATAAACTGCACCGAAGTTATATTTAGCCTTTATAAAGTTTACTAAATGAAGCAAGAAAAAGAAGGAAATTAATATTTAAGTAGATTTGCAGTTGAAGTTTTACCTTGAAGTGATCTTCTTTAAGAGTTGTATTGCTCAGAATTTTGGCCAAAGGAGAACTAGCTCATCTAGGTGTGTTTGATGCTCTCAGTGAATGACTGTTTCCTGTTTTGTACTTGTCTCAGATCTTGTTTACTACATAATATTAGAGTCTTCCTATAACAGCAGTTACTAATTTGTTCAGAAGCCATTCTATGACACACGTTATTAGACTGTTCAAATATCAGCTGGTTTATTTTCACAAAATATCTCCATAGTGAAAGGCTGGCATTATCCTGTTCTAGACATACTGAACAAAAGCACAGTGACATTGATCCTAACAATTATCAACTAATTTTAGTAGATCCACTTTGTGTTATTTCTTTGCTCACGTTTAAGAGTTCTGGGTATGCTGCGGCATTTCTCCTGCTCAGAGCATGTTGTGCCTCCTTCCGACCACATGTAAATGTGCAGCTCTTAGCACTCAAAACTTCAGCAAAAGAGGATCCAAATCTCAAGCTGAAAAAACAAATATCTGGGTCAAAATTAATTTCAATTCATCTATTTAATATTAAGGCATCTAATCTGAACTAGCTGTTTAAGCTTCTTCTTTCTCCTGGTAATGGAATAACATGCAAATCGAGAGAGCCGTTGCCTCCATCGGTTAGAAGAGAGCTTTAGAACAGGATGAACTGCCTCCTGCAGGTGCCTCTCTGCACTGTCAGAGTAAACCTGCCTTGCTTGTAGACCGAGACTAGGTAGAATGAATCTCAGTCTTTGGGAGGGTAAAAAGGCAGAGGTCTAAATATTAGGTGCTTGGTCTAAACGAGTCTGCTGTAGGCAGGAGTGATGAGGTCTTCCAGAGGGTGATTCATGCCCTTCAAAGTTCTAAAGGGGTTTTGAAGAATCACCCTCTAGAAATGCATTAAGGGTCGAGGGACCGAGGTAACAGCTCCTCAAATTCCTTAACGATTCCTTTCTGTCCTGCTAGAGACAGAAGGGTTTTAAGGGGGAAGAAGAAATTCACACCTCGGTCTGTGTTTTCGGAAAACTGAAACAAATTTTTAATAAACAATAAAACTACGCAACTATACACTATTATATATATAGGCACAAACCGAGAAAGAGGCAAAAAAAAACGAAGCAGAGAGGACTTAGATAACCAGAGTTCTTAACAGTCTTGTTCAAGGTCAGTGCTCTTGGCAGGCACCCAATGGCGAGGTAGGAGTGAAGACTCTGCAGCTGCGGACAGAGAAAGTAGAATTCTTCTTGTGGCGAGACAGCGGGGGAGAAACCCTGCGTGGCAAGGGAAAAAAAACTGCAGGGAAAAAACCCCTCCCTGTACGGAACAGCCGGGAGTCCGAGTATTCTCACCCGATTTCAGACAGTACGGGACTCACGGCAATAGCAGTTCAGAGTCTGTAGTCCGATGCAGGCCCTCAGGTCTCGGTCTGGGTTCGGCCTAGTCAGGCCTAGTCGGCGGCAGAGCAGATTTGTGGGAGCCCTCTCTTCGTGAAAGTCCGGAAGCCCGAGAGAGAGATCTGCCCTCTGCCTGCTGCTTTTAAAGCCTCCCGACGTAACGTTTCACCTGACCCCCTTAACCAATTAAATGCGGAATTATCCTATTTGCATGGAATAATTCTATTTGTCCATTACCCAAAACAAGGAAGTTTTAGCTCAAACCAGGACAAAATGCCTGCCACCCTTCATTGACTACAGACACTTTAAACATCCAAATTCAAGGAAGATGAATCAAATGTTTACTGATTTCCTTTGACAACTGTGGCTTAGTGATTTATTTATCCTGCAGGAATTCTAACAAAGAAATAAAATGCATTTCTTCCTAGCACTACACAGCTTGAAGAACAACTTATTCTCCTTCTTATTCTGCCTTCTTATTCAGGCAACCTTCACTGCAGCAGTTACTAAATTCAGAGTGCTTATGCCTCCAACCACAACTGAAGGGTTTGCATGTGCGTAGAATTTCCCGGGCTTTATAAAAAGCAGGGTTTATTTGTTTTGGTTTGTTTGTTTGATTGGTTTGTGGGGGTTTTTTGTTGGTTTGTTTTGGTTTTTTTTGTGAGGGTTGTGTGGGTTCTTAAAAATTCAATTATCTGGCACTGTAATCATAGTATCATACAATGATTTGGGTTGGAAGGGATCTTAAAGATCGTTGAGTTCCAACCTCCCTGTCAAGGGCAGGGACACCTTCTATTAGATCAGGTTGCCTGAAGTCCCGTCCACGTAATGCTCTGTGGTGAACATGGCCTGAAGAGTAACATCTTACAGGCAGGTGTCAGGGGAGGCAACAGTGACTGAAAAAAGCCCAGGATACTTTTCTGTGTAATTTGTAATTCTATTGCCTACTTCGTGTGTTGTAACTAACAACTTCTACTTGCATTCAACTTGGCTTATATTAAGGATGATTTCAAAGTATTTGAACAAAATCAAGAGATAGACTCTCACAAAGGATCACAATCTACAAACCTTTGTATCCATGAATCTATTACTTCAAGGTAATCTAGGCACATTCTGCAGGTATGTATTAGAGAAAGTGCTGCAGGAGAAGTTTCAGAGACCACGTAGAGAGCTGGTAGCAGAAAAGTTAGAAGAAAAAATGGCTAACAGTACTTTTCAATATATGTAGGAAGATATTCAGGAGAATTTTTGAATAAAAATGGTTCCCCAGGGAATTTGTCACATTGGCATGACTGTGAGTACAGCTATGGCTTCACAATGTGTCACACTTTGCCTTATCCACCTGTGGAGTAATCAAAGCATTTATATCACAAAAGTGAATAGCTACCCCCTTTTTCTGTAGTGTGTGTGTATATACATATATATATGAAAACCTTATCCTGTTCTGATTCAATGACTCCTTCATTGATTTCAGTCATAAATTTATTAAACATCGCACTTTTATTTAGTTGTCTTCAGAAGAGTCACATAATAACAACTTCCTAGGCGACAGTCAATGTGAAATGCAGAGGTTTACTGAAACTCATTAGGGGGTCTGATGCTCAAGACCAGGTGTCAGCACTCATAGAGGCTAGCTCTGAGAGTTAACTTAGCTCTTCAGCTGCTGTTGACTCCCTTCTCTGTCCCTTGATCCCAGCCTGCTCAGCCCCACACTCTGCTAGAGCACCTCACATTAGTCCAGCTTCATCACTCACCACACATGGTGTTCTTGCCATGCCCAATGTGTCCTTCCATCACCTACCTTCCTCTCCTACCACCACCAGCTTCTCATTTGATTTGTTTTTCCTACCTGCTTTATTCACACCAGACTGGTTCAAAATAACTAAAAGCTTTGTCAGAGGTAAAAAGAAACAAGTCACTTTCAGGTAGACACCTGCCACATGAAATTTCACTCTAAAATACTCTAATACTAATACTCTAATACTAAAATCTAAAATATAAGTGGAAGCAAGGTGGAGACCTGTAAAACTCACATGTAAGTAAGTAGCTCTTTCACATGGCTTTATCTGTCCTACTGAAGCTGCATAATTATATAGATCATGCTTAATACTAGCTTCACCTTACCAAAGAGTTCATAGAAGGACCACGTTTCTGGAATGGTTTCTTATTGGCTGCTGTGCCCAGAAGAAATCAATGACTGCTAATATTTGGATAGCTGATCAGTTGCAAGTCTAAGAGATTTTTCCATAATCTTCATTAATGTATATGCTATTATTAAAAAAAAATTGGTTTTCAATTTTTTTTTTCCTAAATCAGTTAATTGTGCACACCATTGCCCTCCTTTTGTTTCTGGTGATGTTATCATTATCCTCAGTTCCTTCCAGTTTTGTTGCTCTGTCTCAAATTACATGGCTTTGTCTCACTGCACATATATTATTTATGCCTAATAACAATAAATCACTCACTTTTTTCTTCTTCTCTACCTATTAGAAATTTTCTTTCAAAATTTAAATTGCCATAGACAAGGATCTAGCAGGATTCCACTATGTCTCAGTAACTGCTTTCCAATACATAAAACTCATCACAACAATAATATGTGTTTTCTTGGAACTGTGCAGTACGAGTTACACCGTACCACAAAAGGGACCTTCCTAATTTACCAGAAAGATCCACTTGCCTCTCAGAAAGACTCACAAAATTAGACCCTAAAAATGCACATTTTAAAAACAGAGGAGCAATTAGGTAATTTTAGAGGTTTATTTGGCTCTCTCTTCCCCGGTGCCTTCTGCACGTTCAGATATATGGTAAGCAATGCTCTAGAAGTAGAGGGACAGAAAAACTAGGACCCATGGTATTTTTAAAAGCTCTCTAAAATTATCCTGATTAATTTTTTTTCTTTTTTACCTCTGTGGAATGTGTCTTTTTCAGAATGCAGAGTGTTAAACAGTTTTAACATGTTTCAGTCTTGTACAGAGTGGAATGAAGCAACCTGAGCCCATGTCTGCTGAAATTTTAGACTGTTTTCCCATTTAACATGTGCTTATTTAGTTTTATTACTAATAGAATTAAAAATAAAAAAGAGATATAATCTATAACAGCTGGTTTAACACCAGTAAAGTATAGTCCCCATTTTTGAAATTGCTTTCTGCTAGCCACTTGAAATGAATGAGATGAGTTCTATGATCTCTGGTTATTACGCTGAACTGTCCAGTGCACTTTGAATGCTCGTATCTCTGAAAAACATGTGACAGCTGAAGAAACATTCACAAAGATTTTGAAAAATAACACCTGAGAAAACAGTTTTACAAATCCCCTTTAAACTTACAGACATTACAGGATTGTAACAGGAAATGAATAAATACTCTAAGGCAGCAAAAGCAAATTTTGGATTCATGAATCCCCCTGCCTTGCAGTGGATGAGCAGTAGTGGGTGAGCTGTGGCAGACCGATTTCCTTGTGAGCTCTGGATGATGTGCACCTCTACTTGGACATGGATGGAAAGAAGAAGGAGGCATTTGATGTGAAGAAACTGATTAACACATATACAGGGCTGGTTTGTTTTTGATGGACATATCAAACAAACCAGTTAGAGTATTCCTCCCCCGGACGTCAGCACATCTCACTGGATGTGAAGCTTTTGGTGGGACAGTGTTTCCTAAAAAATGACATGCTGACAGAAACCATGCTCCTTTATCACCTGCCACCTGGGATGAGCTGCTACCCACTTTGCTGCTGCTGTCTGCCCCTCGGACTGCCACTTTCGCCCCGGAGCGGCCTCACATTGCTGCTGCAACTGCTAATGCTG
Organism: Buceros rhinoceros silvestris; assembly: GCF_000710305.1. NCBI lineage: Eukaryota > Metazoa > Chordata > Aves > Bucerotiformes > Bucerotidae > Buceros > Buceros rhinoceros. The sequence continues at coordinate 58,316 of NW_010432082.1, forward strand.
CTGGCTCTGCTGCTGGACCACCGCAATCGGACCACCGTTGACACTGCCCTGGGCCCTGCTCACGGATCGTTGCTTCCCAGCCCCAGTGGGTCCCTGCCTGTGGACTTGTGCCACCGCCATTAACAGACTGGTGGGTTTTTTTCTCTATCACTTTTGTTCCCTTAACCATCGCCGCACCAGATCCCTGATCCTATATAAACCTGTTAGTATCTTGTTTGTTGTTTTGTATATAATGTCCTTCTGTTGTTATTAAAACTGTTTTAGTTTCCTAAACTTAACAGAGACCTTCCTAACTTGTTTTTTCTTATCTCTCTTTTTAATCCCTTCTCCTGGAATGGGGGAAGGAATGATTGGAGAGAGACTTTGTCCTGCAATTGGCCAAGCCTCAGCTAACCCATGACAGCTTCACAGTGGCATCCGTATGGCCTCCATTCAGCACTTTTTTCAAAGGTTTTTAAAACTCTGTCACAAACTACTCAAATTGTGCAGCTGAGGATGTATTGCACCAAAAGCTGTGATAAGGACAGTGGAAGAAGAGAAGGCCATCTTAAACCCAGGCTTCTGCCAAAGAAATGTTTCTGTCTTTTCAGATCCTCTCAACTGTAAATAAGCCTGTTTATAGACTCTGCACATTTTCTTCCCACTGCAAGGTAAACAAAAAAAGATTTGCATCAGTTTATGAAACCAAGTATGCAAACATTTTATGACATGAAGCATTCTAGCTATTTATTATAAAAACTTACAAATAAAAAACCCAGAAAGATCATAGAAGACTTTTCTCTATTTCACTAAAGCTTTTTTCCACTAAATCTCAAGTTTTCCTGATATATTTTCCTGATAAAACTTTAATGCTTATTTCTTGTCCAAAGTGAATTCCCAAGTCAAGGCTGCTTCATTGAGAAAATCCTTGCATCGACCTGCAGAAGAACAAATCAGAAATCTCTTATTTCAAATGTCTCAGTAAAATATATGATTGTAAATACACAGCCTACAAGCAAAAGCTCGTAGGTATCCTAGGTATCTGAGACAAAAGCATGAAGATTATTTTCTTATTTTATTCATTCTGTGCTGCTGCTGATTTTATTCCGCTTTTCTTAACTGTTGTGAATTTTCAAAAGCCCCAACTACAGTATCTTCCTGCCTGCAAACCCTCAGCTTTTCTTAACAGCACTTTTGCAAACAAGTTCTAGTCATCAGAACTAGAGAGGAAAAAAAAAACCAGCAACAAACCCTAAAAAATGCTAGAGAAAACTTCCAGCTTTCAGAAAACTACATGGTAAATGGCATGTTCACAAAGTGCTCCTGGGTTTATTTCATGAATTTCTGTTCATACTAAGACTTTGAAAAGATGGTATTGGAGATATCAAAGGGTTTGCTTTACTGAGAGTAAAGATGGAGAGATTTTACGTATTTATGTGATTTAGAGAAATCTTGGCATAAGGCCATCACGTACACATTGACTATGGGACTACTGGGAGAAGACGTTTTTTCATTTCTCTTCAAATTTTTTTCTGGGTAGGAAAAGATTAGGAGAATTAATTATTTTATAGTACCATTCTTTTGCTAGAATTGGGAACCCAGAATAGGGGAGCATCACTCCCACATCAGTCTTGAGATAAACATAAAGGCCTTCTTTGACAGTGTCCAAGCCTCCCTTTTTATTCTGTCTCTCTATAAACTTTGCTTCTCTGCTCTCTGTCTTTCACGGTTTTTCCTGCATCGCCATTTCCTCCACATTCTCCTCTCCCCAGGGACTGTGCTTTAAATTGGTGATAGCAACCACTGTGCGTAGACATCAAGATTTTTTTGTCGCTTTGTAAACTTCATCACAAAATGATTTTCCATTAGAAAAGCAAAGTCTCTTCTTCCCAGGCAATCGGAGCCAAACTCAGAACATTGCTTGAGGCAGAAACTGGATATAAAAGAGTTTTCGCTTTTTTGTCCTTGCAATGCTTAGAGGACAAAGTGACACAATAACAATGAATGCCCTACCTGTTCATCTGTATGACAGGAGTTTGGCTTAGATAACAGATAAATGCTCTGGTCTCAGTCTCAAGTGAACATTGTCAAATTAACACAAGCCAGTATATCAGCTGTCAGCTTAGTCTTTGTTTGAGCAAATGACAGATATGAGCAGCTACTCATATCTTTTTCACACCCCAAGAGCATGTGATGACATGGTATTCATACACAATGAGATGCAATGTACCACTGGGAATAGTTTCCTCTGTGCAAAACCTGTCACAGACATGAGAAGTCATTACTGATGTGGCTACACAGTGGTATGAACAGAATATGGGTGCTTTGGGAGCTGAGCACAGTTTGAGAGAAACTCATGTGAGAAAAAGATCCTGCTCTGTTTTCTTGTTGTGACACTCAATACACCTCACTTGCACAAATACTCTTCGGGTGGTGCAGAAAATGGAAGTCCTGACCACTTCAGTCACTAAAGAAGCTGTTATACTTTATAAAGGGACTTTACAAATAATAGGGATTTGTGGCCTTGTGCTCTGAGAAAATTCATTTGGAAAAATTATATCCTCCCTAACAAAATTACTTCTGTAGTTTTAATTGCCCATAACATCCTGCTTTATTTCTACCCTTAATTACTCCTTATTGCGCTCAAACACTGCTAACGTCCATACTCTCATTCAAAAGCGTATGTGTTTCACTGGTGGGTCAAGTGATTGCCATATATATTATGGGGATTTATTATGCCTTTCTCCATAGATTAAAGAATCCGTTAAAACCCAATATTTTCTCCCTGGGAAGATACTTACAAACTATAATTAAGTCACCTTTCAAAAATGTTTTTTCTAAGCTACACTGTTTCCTTTAAGTCTCTTGGTAAGGCCTTTTCTTCAGCACTTGAATAATTGTAATATCTCTTTTCTGTATGCTTTCAGATTTCCCAGTATCTTTCTTTAAAGGAAGAAATACAACAGAACTGTGTCTATATTTTACAAAGTCAATCTCAGCAGTTATAACAGAGCCATATATTTAGTTTTCTCAAGTTAGACCCAGCAATGCATCATACAGTGATAAAATCATTCCTCAAATCCCAGTCCAAACCTGAGCTTTTTCTGTCACTGTGTTGCATGGTGGTTCATGTTCAGGTACTAAATTGTAGTGACTTGAAATGTTTAAAAGTCTTATCTTCCAGGTGACAATATCTTACTCTGTAGGCATGGCTAGAGTTCCTAGATTTTCAGTGCATATTTTGCATGCACCTTTAGCATGAGGGGGCCTGGCTTGTTGAGAAGTTTTGATTCTTCTGTATAATTAATTTGCTCTTATTAATTTGCTACTCTGCAGCCTGTGTGTCAGCCACTTCTGTTGTGAATTGTAGTTTTACAACTGCATGCTAGTGAAAGCGTTTAGTTCTACATATCAAGTAATGTGTAACTCTGCTAGGACTATCTCTATTTTGTAATGATTATTCATCCACAAACACTACTTGAAATATGTCAGCAAACAACTTCTTAATCGACTTAGCATGTATCTGGATGATACTGCATAGTGCTTATTTTTAATCAAAATGTCATGAAGTTCTATAACAAATACCTTACATGTCTAAATCTTTTCTATCCTCTAAACATTTTTTTATTATCCATATTTGTAATCTAACCAAAGAATAAACTCATATTTGTCTGATATTAAAACCACATTAACAAAGACTAAGGACAATACAATAGTTAGTAAAACAAAAATATTTTTCTAAGTATATCACCTGAAGAATCTTAGTCAATATAAACAGCACAACTCTCAGAACCAGTTCTATGCTCTCAAACACCAACCAACTTCTACCAGCAAATACAGACTGAGCACAAAAGTAAATCTGTCCTTGAGGAAACTTCAGTTCTGACAGGATGAAATGAGATTAAAGATAGACAGAAAGAGCTAGATTGACAAGATTGAATTAAGTTCTTTACTTCAAACACCTAAGGGTTTCTAAAATTTAGGTGCCAGTAGCATTTATAAGACCTTACTCAGTCACTGCCTAAGACTGTAATGTTCTGCAGCTGCTAGAAAGCTGATCCCCATAGGGATTTATCCTGTCAGCTTTTAATGAACTGAGAGCAATAGATATGGCGTTTCAGATCCAGGACCTTAAAAACTTCAGAGAGTCTTGGTCCAAATGCTTAGATTTCAACGGTTATATCGGTACATCACTAAACAAACAGGGACTCGTCCGTCTCAATCCTGTGTGTAAGCCAAATTTGTCCAGTGCATGAGCAGGGCATATCTTAGGGTACCTCACTGGAAATTCCAGGCAAGAATCCCACTCCTCCCAAAACAGTGAGAAGAAACTGTTGATGTAGTACAGCAACACTGAAAAGACAGATTATAATAATTCTGACTCTGGAGTGTTCAGTTTTCTACAAGATTTTCCGTGGAGGTTACAATGCTGGTTTGAATTACAGTCTCCCAAAGGAGGGCCAAAATACAGTCTAGATTGTTGTTCTCAGCCTTGTTCTGTTACCACAAAATTTTAATTCTTTTGTATATTAGAGACATTTCAGCAGAGTTGAATGAAGAATTCCTCTCTTGAAAAGCAAGAGGCTTTCCCATAGAGATCAGGGATTTATGCATTTTATAGGCACAGGTTTAAACTGTTACTGTAGATTAGAAAATTAAATCTGATCTCCTCACGCTCCATATTATTCCAGCAACTGAATACATACCGAAGGGAAAACTAACATTACTACTATTTTTGAAGAAAAAAAAGCGTAGGTAGGATGCTCAACTCTAAGAGGGAGCTTTCAGCTGCAGAACAAAGCATATCCTTCTTTTCTGGAATTGAGCGTATGACATCCTCTCTTTCTCTTTGACGTTTCCTGCAGATGAACTTAGGCAGCTCCCTTTGCAAAGTGGATTCCTTTTTTAGTTCATCCCTTCTATGGAGTCGTTCAATTTCTTAACCTGTGTTTCTTATCACTTGCAAGCCACATAGTGCTTATGCTTAGCCATATTTTCACTCTCTCCCTTACGAAGCTAATCTTAGCCACAACAGCAAATCGTCAATACTGGACAAAATATCTTAAGTAGGGACCTAAAAATGCATTGTGTTAGACTTTCAGTCACTTTGTTGACCTGGAAGTAAGTGTTGACAGTTTTCAACAGTAATAGATCTGGTGTGTCACCTATCCCAACCTCTCACTTTTTACTAGAGTGCATTCAAGCAAAGCGCAGCTCTAAGCCTCCAAGTCCCTATTCATTTCCAGTGGTGGTAATAATAATGATAACATGACCATTAACACTGTTCATTGTTTAATAACTGGTTGTTTTTGTTGATTTTGTTGTGATTGCTCACATTGTAAGTGATCTCTTTATGAAGTGCTTTGTAGTACAAGACCTTTAAGGTCTTGTAGTTGCCAGCCGGAGTCATTCTGCTGGATGCTGTATTTGCATCTCATAAAAAGACATCCCTTAAACAACTAGAGTAAAACAAAAATGGGATAACAGATACAGAACAACAAACATGAGAAAGCCCATAGTGATGATGAGACAGTTCTGATTAGTGTAATAAGCAGAACTCACTGCATACAGCCTGTTCTAATTTTGTCAATAATTCCACTAGTATTGTAGCACTGATAGGTTTAAAGGAGCTATTAAACAAAGGGTGGTATTGTGATCTTGTAGAAGGAGACTTTCTCTCTTTGTACCCCAGAAATGATTAGCACAAGTGTAAGGAGTTGTAACTACGACATGGATCAACCGTTGATCACAGTAAAACATTCAGTTTTAAGAGCTCCCAGACTCTCATAATTGTCTGAATAGCAAGGGCTGATAACGGATATCTACTCCACATGGCATATCCAATTAGTCTCCTGCTATTACGTGCATGTTAATTCATGTTCATGGAAACTCTGCATCAAGAAATTCTATGAGTAGTGAGAAAAATCTGCAGACAAGTTTCTCTAAGGATAGGGTTGTAATGATGCTGGTAAAAGTCAAGAATGCCTCAGATAAAGTTCAAGTAAAATTGCGTGACAGTTTACAAGAAACTTTCTGTTCTAGGCAGGATGTAGGCATACTTGTCTATAAACAGCTTAGGGTACAAAATTTCTCCTGTACTATAAAATACTTGAGTCCCTTGCTGCTTCTTTTGAATAGTAAATTCTGTTCCTTATTCCCTTTTTTCCTGCCACATTTAGAGGATCCTGCCTAGTACCCTCTCCTCTTGAGAGAGGAGCTTTACCTGCTTCTCAGGTAAGGAGTCACGAGCATGTGAGTTCCGGTCTGCTCAGAAAATGAGCATTCTGTTTAGGAAAAACAACTGAAGTAAAAATTCTTTGGGTTTTTTCTATAAATTAAAAATTATTAAGGTTTGGGTTTTTTTTGTGAACTCTGAGAAAAAGGAAAGGAAAAGGGAAAGGGACAAGGGGCTGGGAAAAGAACTCAATTAATAGCGCGTGTGGGCAGGGCTTTACCCTGGGATGCAGAGGAATGTTGTATGTCTTGAAAATTCTGTTTGACTTCCTGAAAATGTACTTAGAAAACATCCTATGAAAACTATAGAGTTTGTGGATTAGAAAATTTATGAGTTATAACAAAGTAAGATCATAAGGAAAATTTAAACACTTCACAAGCGTAGGTTAGAGTGTGTGAATAGAACGTTTAGCTTGACACTGACACTAACATTAGAGCAGCAGAGGAGAGATTCTGTGAAACATAAGACACTCTAAACAACGTGTAAGGATGACAAATGCTCCAGTGGATCCCACAGATCTTAAACACCCATAAATCCAGTTAATGTTTAGAGAAATGTGGAAAACAGAGCATGTGTCATTTTGTCTGTCTCTATTTCTCACATTTTTGTGTTTGATTTGCTTTTTTTTTTTAAAACAAATTGTATTTGATATAGATTTAAGTATTTTTAAAGATCTGTGTGGCATATGCTTCAGCTGTCTTACAGTCCACAATAATTAACTAGCAATTCCAAGCATCCATAGGATTTAATTCCCAGAAAGTTATGACAGAAATTGATTGGCGTGTGAATGCTGTTTGGTTCTTTTAAAGGCCAATATACTTGGCTTGTAGGAATTAACTCAAGTTAAGTATAACAGACTGGATTAGGGGAAAAAAAAAACCCCAAACCAAACCCAAAACAATGCTGTTGCCTGCTTAGGACAAATAAAAACAGATCTTGAAGTCTGGGCCCAACACTGCTGTCACCTTGTGCCCTGTCAAGGACACTTCTACCAGGGCTGTAAACACCGAGATCTTTCTCCCTAATGTTCCCTCTCTCACAACTCTAGATCAAAAGAGAAATTCCATCCTATTTAAAAAAAAAGTTTCCCTTGTCATATCGGAGTAAGTTCAGTGGAGGACTCCCAGGCCTAGGAGCATAAAGCATAGGATGACTTAAGACCTGAGTTTGCTCAGCCTGGAGACAGGAAAGAGAAGAGGCACTGTATTGCTGCCTACAACTGAAGGACTAGAGGTACAGAGGAGACAGAACCTTATTCTTGGAGGTGCACAGCAACATGATAAGAAACAATGGGCACAAGTTGGAACACGTGAAGTTCTAGTTCAATATTCAAATGTGGGTTTTTTTAACCGTAAGTTTGATGAAATACTGGAAGAAGTTGCGTGATAGGTTGTGGACTAGACAGGACACAGTCCTGAGCAACCTGGTCTGCTTTCAGGCTGGAGTTGGACTAGATGACCTCTGAAGATCTCTTCCAACCTAAATTATTTTATAAGTCTATGATTCTTTAGTTCTATAGTTCCCTATTGTGCACACCTACCTGAAGTCCAAGCATGGTCACTCTTAACTTAAAAATAGTAAAGGGCTGTGGTTAGAGTACAATACTCTGTGGAGAAAAACTTTGTGAATCTAGCTAGTTGTGATAAAGGACTACAGATCACTAAAGATGGAATAAAACAGTACAAGGAACCTTACAAAGAGATAATGTCTCTCCTAACCTCACCCATTTCTACAGTTTTTATCCCCCTTGTTTTTACTCAGTTCTTTCTGGGGAATACTTACTATCACTGGGGGATTTTTTGTTTGGTTGGGTTTTGTTTCTTTTTTGTCAAGGAATGTATGATCCAGCATTCCTTTTTTATATCTCTAAATTGCTGATATATGTTTAGGGAACACCAAACCCTTAAGTTAGAGCTGAGTCATGAGCGGTGCATCATCCCAAGAGATTTATCAGGCATCCCCACGAGATATTCTTCTGATACCCAGTTTCTCTGGTATTCTCCTTTTCTTCACCGAACAGGAATAGCTTTCATCGGCTCCTCAGAAGATTCAGCTCTGATGACAACTGGGTAACATATGTTAGGCCCATGGGTTTACTTAGTTCCTACATGCTGCACTTTTCTCAAGCAGAAAGAAGTGCACAGTCAACACTACACCCCAATCCTACTTAGGCCGTGTTGAAGACTCATAGAAGGAGAGAGATTAATTTCATCTGACAAGTCTGCTTTAATGTGCAGACCAGCACAATTTTTGGGAAAGGAAGATTGCGATTTTGGAAAGGTTTATTTTCCAGATCCATTCATAACTATTTCCAGAATTCTTCAAGTTAGGTCTCTAAACACATTCTTTTTGCTGGAGAATAAACATCCAGCCTTTTCCCTTAGGAAAAAGACTAGCATATGAGAAGGTTGAGTAAAAAATGTATATATTTCTTTCTGATATATCACACGCCAAAAAAGCCAACATAAAGAGCTAAGTGCTGATTGGATTGGTGCATTACCCTTTGAGGAAGTGTTTCTCCTGGCTACTGCAGGAGGTGAGTTACCCACGTAAACTAATCAATGACGTAACTGATCTGGCAAATCTCATTTTCCGGTTAGCTAACTGTCGCGGTTTGAGAAGGGGGGCATT
>NW_010432083.1:0-4871 GCF_000710305.1 Buceros rhinoceros silvestris
ACGCGCCTTCATTGGAAATACCCCCCGAGACCGGCCGGCGCTGCACATGCTCTGCGGCTTCCGATAAAGTGGAGCCAGGAGTAGGAAGGAGCATAATCCTGTGTCTGCTGTGCTGCTGAACATAGGCAGTCATCATTCCGGGGGCTGCGGCGGTGCGTTTGTCCTCTCCGGGACACGTAACAGAGCTTTGCCCAACTGCTTGGATGGGTCCTGGACACCAGGCATCCCAAAATAGAATCGTAGAACCATTCAGGCTGGCAAAGATCGAGTCCAACCATATTCCCTTTGAGGCGACGCTGGGAGCCAGTTCTTGGGGTGCAGCCTCTCCAAGAGCTCCCTTCCAGCCCGCACGCGGCCCTCAGTAGGGCAGGAAAGGACCCAAAGCTAAACAGGCACCAGCAGCATCATTCCCGGCGCCCAGGCCAGAGGAAGGCGGGGGGTGGGGGGGAGGTTGTGGCTGCTGGGCACGATTCTCACCCCGCGGCCTCGAAAGCAAATTCCCCAAGGCCACACAGAGGCGTGCTGCGATGCTCCCATGGGAGCTCCCACGAGCAGGAGGGGGGATCAGGGAAGAGGCGCTGGGGTTCTGCTGGGTGGGCTTTAGGTAGCAGCAGGGTAAAGCAGGGTGGGTTTGGAGCTGAGGCTGGGTCCCATCCTGAGCCGCTGTTGGGACTGGGAGGGGTTTGGAGCCCACCAGCACCTTGGGACAACACGCGATCAAGAGCGGCACCGCAGCCCCAGGAAAGGGCTGCTCTGTGTTCCTGCCGAGACTGAGCCATCAGGGAGGACACGGCTAAATTGACATGCTCAGAAAAAGAACAGCAGATGTTTTCATTCAGGCTCTTTTTAGCATAAAACATCAGTGGAGAAGGACACAAAGGTCCATGACACCTCCCCACGGTTTAGTTTTGTGGTAGGAACTGCTCAAACAGGAGCACGAGCAGCCAAATTCGCTGTGTCTTTGGAAAAGCAGCGATGATGCAACCCAGCACATCATGCCCTGGCCGTCACAGGGGGTTCACGGGGCCACACAGCGCTGTCCCCCCGCCTGTCCCCATCCTCGGGAGCAGCATGTCAAGGGCACCAGATGTGACTCAATCCCCCCCTAGGGTGTGTGCGGGTGGTGGTGGTGGCAGCTCTGGTGTCGGGGACATGGAGCTCTGCGTTAAGGCAGATAGCGTGGTTGTTGCTTGGGGGGGAAAGATGCTTAGCCACTATAATCCCAATTACAGCTTCTAATTGGGATTAATTTGTTGAGATAATTAAGTGTGGAAATCAGTGCCTCCCACATTTCTTTTATGGACTTCTTGCTCCCAAGCCCAGTCTCTGCCTGGCCACATCTGGCCACAGCTGGAGGGGCAGCGTGAAGATGCCGAGATCGCTGTGGCACTGCCACCACCCGTGACAGCCAGCTGGGCTCCGCTGCAGCTGCCAGGCACTGCTCCTCATCTCACCCAGATGGGAGACAGCAAGACTTGGGCACAGGAACCAAACCTTCGCCAGGGCAGCTGGGCGCACCTTTCCCTGAGGAAAGCGGTGCTGGAAGGATGGAGAGCAGGGGCTCTGCCTGGCTCCAACCACTGTACAGGACAGACATGGACCTGTTGGAGCGGGTCCGGAGGAGGCCAGAAACCACTGTGAGGACAGGCTGAGAGAGCTGGGGTTGTTCAGCCTGGAGAAGGTTCTGGGGAGACCCTAGTGTGGCCTTTTAGTGCTTAAAGGGACCTATAAGAAAGATGGGGACAGACTCTTTAGCAGGGGCTGTTATGACAGGACAAGGGGTCATGGTTTAAACTGAAACAGGGAGATTTAGACAAGATACAAGGAAGAAATTTTTTATGCTGAGGGTGGTGAGACCTTGGCCCAGGGTGCCCAGAGAGGTGGGAGCAGCCCCATCCCTGGCACCATCCCAGGTCAGGTTGTTTGGGCTCTGAGCGCCCTGCTCTGGGGGCAGATGTCCCTGCTCCCTGCAGGGGGTTGCACGGAGTGAGCTTCAGCCCAAACCATTCTATGGCTCTATGACTCCCATGTGTCCCAGCACGGCATGGCTGGGCTCACCTCGCTCCCCTGAGCCACGTGTACAGACCATAGCCCCGTCCCCACCGCTGCACACAGCGAGACAGCCGGCAGAGCTGCTGGTGTGTCCTGTTATTTTTCTCCACACTCTCCTGAAAATTAATTGATTAAATAAACAATCCTCCATCTCAGCAGCACTGAGCCAGCTGTGCACCACATCAAGCTGCAGGAACATCACCCATTCCCGGGCTGCCTCGCCAGGTCCCCGTCTCAGGGACATGAAATTGGGGTAATTTGGGAAGGAACCGGGGCTGGCAAGTGAGGGGCTGCAACACAATATCCAGCAAAAAGTTGCACGCACACCTCTGAAACAGCTCCGTTTCCATGCAGGTTGCAAAGTCTTATTTCTTAAAGATGCTGTCAGATGCTTTGACTCCTTAGATGAAAGGAACTAAATTAGGACAGATCGTTATTTCCTGTTTTCTCATTTATATTTATAGAAAAACTGGTATGTTTGGTAGCTCGCTTGAAAACTAAAAGGAAACCTCTGTCCTGTTTCCAGCTAGTCTCTACTGGGAGCTGGGTTCCAGAGGTTGGGAGGTGGTAGGAGCCCTCTGAGAGCAGAGAGGCTACACACCCTGCCAGCCCCGGGCTGGCCCTGGCTGGAGCTGAAGCCCCGCAGAGGCACCTAACCCCCCAAACACCCCTCCCTCTCCCCATCCTCCCAACCTTTGATTTTCCCCCTTTTCCAGAAGACCTGCATGCTGAGGGCCACATCCTGGCTCAGCTGCGCCCCTGCCTGGGCTGGGGGACATCCCGTCCCTGCCGTGGGCGCTGGCCGGAGAAGCTGCACCCTCAGCAGTTTTGCTCTGCTTTACGGATGGTTTGTTGGTGTTTCTCTGCCTGCCTGCGGCATAATAGGGAATAATATTGAATGGGCCTTATCTCTCCTGAGAGAATATCGATCCCGGGTTTTAATGGCTTTCCACTAACGAGCCACAATGAGTGTCACTGGGCATCACTGCTGGAGCTGGTGAGAAAGGAATGCTCAGCTCCACAGCTTTGAAAAGGGGTTTCCCCCTCCAAGTCCTCTCAACCAGAAAAAAAAAAAAAAAGAAAAAGAAAAAAGGCAAAAGATTGCACTGCTCTTTTCACTCAGTAAGTCTGAGGATGGATTTCCAATTTGCGAACTTTCTTTATGGCTCTGGCTTTGCCAAGGGGAGTGAGAGATGAGGGAAGGGGACAGGAGATTAAATGCATTAGTTTATTTTGGGAAGTCTTTCTAAGGGAGTGGGGGAGGGGGGGAAATAATAATTAAAAAGAAAAGAAAAAAGCACAACACCAGGGAGACAGAACTCAATTAAAGCAAGACCTTGAACTCCAGGAGCCAGCAGTCCCGAGCAGGGCTGCATCAGCCGTCCCTGCCAGGCGGCGTGCTCTGCTCACCGACGCCGTGTGGCAGCTCGATCCATCACCTGGGAAAATAACCACCGGTGCTTACATCTTCAGCAGCCCTTGATCTAGTGATAAACCCGTTAAGGGAAATAAATGGGTTTCTCTTGCCTAGACTGTCCACATCACGGATGCAATTTGCCATTTTGCCCCGCTGCTGCTAAGCAGAGGATCAGGAGGGAAAAGCCGCTTAACGATTTCCTAATAAAGGCCCAGATAAGAGCAGAGCCGCGCTATTACCCCGCTCCGCCCTGATTTACAGCCCCATCGCTCCTTCGCCTCTGCAGGGAGGATGCTGGTGCAGGGAGGACACTGGGGCAGTGACCACCTAGACACCCCCCACTGCCCCAGCTGCTCTGGCAAGGAGAAGTTTTGATGCCATCAGTGTTAAAAAAAAAGGAGGGTGAACCCCAGAAAGAAAGTTCTGAGTGGAATTACTAAGAAGAGTGAGGCTCAGAAACAAATACTGCCCCTGGCTCCATTTCTAGGTATGGAAAATGGATTTCCAGAACAACATCATTCTTCTGACACGCCTGTCCTGGTTTCACAGCTGCCAGAAGAGGAAAACAGGTTAAAAAACCCCACCTTCCAGGAGGCTCTGCCAGCTGCAGTGCCACCAGAGATGCCATCAAAAGGTCCACACCCTCTGCCCCAGGAGAAACGCTCTGGTTGTTAAATAAGCCATCCCATCCACCAGCACCGGAGGGTGGAGCTGGCAGCTCCTCATTTGGTTTTAGTCATAGTTTTGACACTGTTTCCCCCTCTTTCCCCCTCCCAGCTGGGGATTTAGTCTTTGTAATTAGCTGCGGTAATTAGAATATCTTTCATATGGCAGCACCTTGGCTTCCCTTTAAATCTCTTCCATGCTCCTACTTAATAAAAAGTGAATTTAACGTCTGTGTCATCCTCAGATGTCCCTTCCAGACGGAAACACATCCTGGCCGGGAAGACCAGGGCAAGTCCTAGAGACCTGCTCAGGCAAGAGCTGGGGATGTCAGCCGGCTGCTCCAGTGATCACTCGAGCACAGCCAGGGTCACAGCCAGGCAGAGAAAAAGCATTTCCAGGTGACAAAGTCCCTTCTCTTTTATACCAACTCCTTTGGGACCCAGCAGCCCCACCCCTTGTGTCAGATGCCCAGAACCAGCACCGCACCCAGTCAAAATGCCCCACCGCCCCAGCACACCCCCCACGTAACAAACAATTCGGTGCCAATTCTGTACCCGCAGCCACCGTTAATACCCAGCGCTGGCGTTACCGAACCAGCCAAGACCCCGCCTTGCCCCGGTTTGGGATTTCACAGGCCAGGTGAGCCCCTGCTCCCAGCAGCTGGGGCTCCAGGTGGGACGGGCTGCCCCGAGCACCCACACTCTGACCCCCCCTTACACCCAGCAACGTGCCACCA
>NW_010432083.1:4969-5762 GCF_000710305.1 Buceros rhinoceros silvestris
CCACCACTGAGAAGCCAACAAGCGAGGCTTCTTCCCGGGCAGCATCCACCGCTGGGCAGCACCGAGAGCAGGACGCGGCGCCAGCTGACGGGGCAGAGACACGACAGGTAATACCAGAGCATCACTCAGCCCCATCACCCAAATTTACAGGCTGGCTCGAGATCCAGCAAAGTTCCAGACAGATCATTATTTCCCGTGAGAGAGGCGAAGGTGAGCCAGTGCCTTTTATTTCAGTGCAGAGAAAAATGCTCCTGCCAGGGGATAATTGGGGCTCTGCGGCAGGCGCTGGGCTGCCGAAAGGTGAAGGCTGTTTTAAAAGCAGCTGAGCAGAACCAGTGCAGAAAGCTGCCTGGGAAGCTGATGTGCAACCAGTGCTGCCTCCAGAGACACCCCGAGCCTCTCGGTCTCTAAAGCTTGCTTAGACACCCTATAAACCCAGGTTTCATTTGGTCCTTACAGCCCCGGGAAGTGAATCGCTGGTGGTTCCTGCTTGCAAACCTCCCCGGCCTCTCCCGGCCGGCTCCTGCCCACCCAGAAGGCTTTGCCAGGCGAGACTTTGAGACCAAGATGAAAGGTGCCATAGAAAGGCACAAGATAGTGTTGTTCAGCTCTGCAAGGAGAGGCTTGGGCTGCTTTTATTTATACACACACTAGCAGCAAGAACAAAAATTACTTAATCCTTCCTCTTGTTGGTATCACTGGTGGGATGGAGGCTCCCTCGCAATTCTGCACTGAAGATGACAAACGCCCCAGGAGAATGGCAGAATCTCCAGCTCCCCCCTCCTTCACGCCA
>NW_010432083.1:5862-6861 GCF_000710305.1 Buceros rhinoceros silvestris
CATCATCTCCAGCTCCCACCTCATCCACGCACCACGCGGCCAGTCTCACCGCATCAGGCCCACGGCTCCACCCAAGGGATGCCAGAGAACACGAGCACCTCACAACATCCCTCTTCCCCAGGCCAAAACGGGAAGAAGGTGAGGGGACCTGGTGGGGATGCTGCTGCTCAGCTGAATGAACTGGATTTTGTCCCAAAACCCAGCTGCAAGCCCCCCAGCCAGAGGGAGGACAGGCTGGAGGTGCCAGGGCAGTGTGGCACGGCTCCAAGGACCTCACGAACTCACCCTGCCACACCACCGCTCTCCATCAGTCGCCTCGAGCCAGGGAGGGATGAGCCTGCCAGGGCCTGGGATGCTGTGGTAACACCACCAGGACAGGCTGTCACCCCACCGGCCCCCCTCACCAGCTAGACCAGGAGCTCTTCCACGCAGGGAAGGGCTCCAGGGAGTTTCCAGCTCAAAGCTTTGCAGCTGCATGTTTTACAGGACACAGGACACTTCCGAGCAGCAGGAGGGCTGAGCACCAACCTTCGAGCACCACACTCACAGCCTTGTGAAACCAAACCAGGTCACCCCAGCAGCGCCGAGCCAGCAAGGGGCCATGCCAGGAGGGCAAACACCGGCAGCAGTGAAACTCCCCGAAAGCTGATCAAAGACCTGTAGAGAAGTTAAAGACAAGAAGACCCCGGATGGAAGAGGGTTGCTTGGAGCTCGCTATTCCCATGGCCGCAGTGTCTGGGGCACACAGTCGTGCTGCTGCTGCGTTGCCCCCTCTGCCCTGGCCTTGGTCTGTGCCTGCCAGCAGCACATCCTCCTTCCTGCCTGCTTCCTAGAACCCCCACAGCTCCTGTGCCCCCACCGCCACCTCGGATGCCTCGGTCCCTGGAGGGATGTACAGCTCCACACACAGCCCAGTGGGGCCGAGAGCAGCCTGAGGGCTGGGGGGTGCCTCGCTTTGGGCACCTTCACCCTGCCCACCCTGCCCTTTGGCTCTTCCTG
>NW_010432083.1:7044-7482 GCF_000710305.1 Buceros rhinoceros silvestris
GGCCCCACCCAACCCAGCCGTTCTCCTTGGCCTTTGTCCTCTCCCAGCTCCTCAGCCAAGGCAGCCCCCCTGCACCCCCCAACACAGCTCTGCCCAATAACTCCCACGGAGGGCTGGGTGTTGCTTCCCCTTTAATTTACCACTTGTCGGGGGGAGGGTTAAAAAACAATAAATAAAACAACTTAGGATGCTTGAAGAGGATGGAAACCCTGAAACTGCAGTCTGCTGGTGGCTTGTCCCATTGCCAGAGAGGAGAAGGGTGTCCCCGGCCCCACCTCTCCCCACCAAACCATCCCAGTGCCACCAGGTCCAGGTGGGTTCGGATGCGGTCCGATGATGCTCCTCAAGAACAGAATGAAACCAAAGGTCAGGACACGGTCATTCACAGTCGACTGGCGGGTGAAGGAACTCCCAGAGCCTCGGTCCACCCGCTGAAAC
>NW_010432083.1:7629-7835 GCF_000710305.1 Buceros rhinoceros silvestris
CTCCCAGCTCACACGCTGGGAGGGACCTGTCCCACCTCCCTCAGCTATTGCAGAAGCTTTGAGAAAAAGCCACTCCTTGCACATCGTGTGTCGCAAACACGGTGGGGGACACACCGAGTCACAAGCAGTCCCTGCACAGAGCCACTTGTCCTTTGCGGTAGTCGCGGCAGGGGCAGAGGGGCCGGGAATTGGTGTTGTAGGCTGGG
>NW_010432083.1:8016-10895 GCF_000710305.1 Buceros rhinoceros silvestris
GGTAGCACTCATGGACGTTCTCAGCCACCGCCGGGTAAAGGTGGTTCATCTCGTACTCGGTGCTGTCGCAGGTGATGCTGAGCCTGGGAACAGAGACAAAGGTGGGTCAGTTCAGGGGAGGAGAGCGCCTGGGGTTTCACAGAAGGGTTTTTAGTGCTGTTCTGTCCTTTCCAGGGAGGTTCCTTCGCTAAGGCTTGAGCCAGGTCTTTGCTGGCTGCACCAGGAACCATAAGTGCTATGTTTGGGCCCGCCTTGGCTACACGCGAATGAACGAGCCTAACACCACGCAGCGAGGGGTGACCCTTGCAACACAACACGGCAGCCCAGAGACCACCCAGCCCTTGTATGGGCCACGGATGCTCAGGAAATCAGACTCAAAAATCCACCCAATTCCTTTATATCCCTGACCAACAGCGTCCACTCACGTCCCGCAGCAGCCAACATCCCCTGGCAGGACACAGGAGTTCCACGGATGCCCACATGTCCCCTGTGAGCTGGGATTAGCCAGAAATAACGGGATGGGCATCAGCAAACGCCCTGAGGAGCAGCAGAAATGCCTAGCGCACACCCATGCTTGCATCTGCAGACGAAGCGGCAGCGCTGGCACTGCCCTTCCACCAACACCTCTCAATCACCGAGTTCCCAATCCAGCTTGTTTTAAGGTCTGGAGTGGGACATGGAGGGGAGAGAATGAAATCCAAGCCCCAGCTCTAATTTATCACATAAAAATGTCAGTGGGGCTCGCAGCGCCTGCCTGACCAGCATGACAGCAATGGTAATGCTCGCATTTTAATTGCCCACAGAGCAGCACGGAGCCTGGTGGCAGATTTATACTCTATTAAAACTTCACTGCTGTGTGTTCAAAATGCAGTGTTATAGAGAAAGGCATAAAAAAGAGAGAAAGGAGGAGAGCATGAAGGAGGTCGAGAGGAACAGGGTGGGCGAGAGGTGGAAACGTGCCTGGAAAGGCTATCGTTGCCTTCTGAAGTGGGAAGCTGGTCACAGAATCATAGACTCATAGAACTGTTTAGGTTGGAAAAAACCGTTAAGTTCATCGAGTCCAAGCGTTAACCCAGCACTGCCCAGCCCAGTCAAGCTGGTCAAGGCAAACACGCACAAGCCACGGGCTGCTTCGCTGGCAGCACCCTGCCTACATCACCCTGGACATGAAGGCACCAAAGAGATTCTGGGAGGGAGGACAGGAGGAAAATGGGTGCTGGGAACGGGGGGAATAAAGGGAGCATTGTCTGCCTCCTCCACCACCTTGCTGGGAAGGTCACAACTCACTGGAGAAACACCTCCTTCTTGTTGAGGAACCTGAAGAAGGTGGGCTCACAGACCAGCCCATGCCGCCGGCATGTCTCGGTGCAGGAGTGCTGGGTCTCCGACACCCACACCTGCAGCGAGTCCACCGGAGGCCAGGCGTGGGGGTCCCGGCTGGCGCTGGGGGACCACACCAGGTGAGTGGCGTTGGGGGACAGGGCCAGTGGGCTTGGAGGGCTTTGCATAGCAGGACTCTTGGCCTTGGGAAGCAGAGGAGGAGACGATGTGGTGCAGAAATCCTAGTGGGAGAGAAGACAATGAGTCAGTGCCCAGAGGGACAGGGTGAGACACTGGCGACGGGGAAGGGAGGCTGCTGGCGATGGGACAGAAGGACACTTGGGCTGCTGAATTTGCTCCTCAGGCTGAGGCCAGCTGCACATATAGATGGCATCTCCTGCCGTGGAGATGAAAGCACTGGCCACCTCTTCTTCTCCCAACACTGTCTTAATTCTCTGCAGCAGAAAGGCCTTGACCCAGCCCCAGCACCCCCAGTCACCCTCCACCAACCCCCCAGCATCTTTGGTTCATGACAAATCTCCCCCAGCCTGCATCTCCTGGTGCCCTCTGCCATTAGGCCACTGGCTGCACAGGGCTGGGATCTGGGGTCCCTTGCTGGGGAGCTGCACCAGGTCAGCGGTTGTTTGCCCAGAGGAACAGAAATGGACCCATGGAAAATCAGGAATGGTTCCCCAGGGAGGACAAGAATGGCTCCCAACCTGGTGCTGAATGTAGGCATGGATCCGCTCCAGCATCCCCTCGCAGGTGTACTCGTAAGGCAGGTAAGGGTCCACCTGTGAAGAGGGAAGAACAGAGCGCAGGCAGCAAGTGGGGACAGCTTTGCCTCCCCCCACCCTGGGCCCAGTGGCCCTGGGCAATGGCTCTCCCCACCCACTGAAGCCCGTGGCTTGTGTCTGTCCACCAAAGCAAGCAGGGCAGAGAACTAGGACTGGAGGAACATCACAAAATACAAAGTGTTAGAGAAAGAGGGTGAAGGATTATTTTGGGTTCCAGCCATGTACTGGTGAAAATTAACTCACCATTCTATTTTAGTCTCACTTTTCTTAATTTTTGGTAAGTTATAAAATCAGTTTTCATGCAATAGGTCATTTCCAATTAAAGTATGAACTGTTTCAGCTCAAGAAAGACTCCACAGCTGCAGAGTCATTTTAAAATACAGGGGAGGAGGTTGGACTGGTAAAGATGCCCAGAGCAAGGACAACCTGTGGTGTCCTGGGTCTGGTCTAACACCTTCTGCTCTGCGTGCTCCGACCTCAGCACAGCTCTGTCTGCTCCAAGAGGAAGGTCCAGCCTTTGCTGCCCCACCGCTACAACCCACTGAACCGTCCGGTGAAGGGCTGGGACTGGCTGTGCACAATCCTGGAGAAAAAACATCTCCCTTCTCCCACGGCCACCTCGCTGAGGGCGTGCTGCCCCACGCAGCGGCTGTGACGGGCGGACGCCAGCATCTGTCCCAGCCCCGGAGGCTCGGTGCTGCAGGACAGAGCAAACAGTGATGCCCACGTCGGTGCTGGCACAGCCGCTGCGCCCCCGCGTTG
>NW_010432083.1:10951-11205 GCF_000710305.1 Buceros rhinoceros silvestris
AGGCCCACGTCGGTGCTGGCCCAGCCGCTGCGCCCCCGCGTTGGTAACGGCTGTTTATACAGAGCCAGCAGCGCTGAGACCGCAGTGTATTTTTAGCAGGGGTTACGAAATGCTGCGGGTTTGTGAGAGACTCTGCCCGTGCTCACTTCCCAACACCACATCTCCCTGTCCCGAGAGACACGCTCATGTCCTGGCGTGGGGAAACCCCCTCCTCTGCACAGCCGCGTCCCCCAAACAAGCACTATCCCTGGCAC
>NW_010432083.1:11366-14331 GCF_000710305.1 Buceros rhinoceros silvestris
CAGGCAGCCCGGCTCGCTGCCCACCAGCGTGGCCAGTGCCCGGCCATTGCCCCACCCTGGGAACAGCAGTGATTTTCCCCGTGGGAAGAGCACTGCCACGAGGCCTGCATTGCTGATGCACTCCTTCCCTCTGGAACAAATTATTTTGAAAGGAACTTTCTGCCCTTGGAGACTGGTTTTTCCACACTCCTTTGTTTGTACGTGAGCCACGGGATGTCGTTGCATGGCAGGGACTAGTGCTGGGACCCCCCTTTCGCCCCTGCATCTCTGCAGTGCTTCATGCAAAAGGATTATGAGCAAAGACACATTCATCCAGAAAACATTGTTTCCTCTATTTTCTGAGCTCTGCACCTCCAAAATAGCATCTCCTTTTGAAGTACCCGTCAAACCCAAGCTTAAAGGCTCAGGCTGCCAAGAAGATGCCTCTAAGCATCTCTCTGCCATAAATATCCCACCTGAGATCTCAGCCAGGCTGGAAATCACAACTGCTCCGCCTAATTACAGATGTGCACATGCTAATCAGGGCTGACACAGTGACAGGCACCGCTCTTACCTCTGAATTGCTCGTGGGTGCACAGTTAAGTGGGGCAGAGCCCTCCACAAAACAACTGCTCGTCTCAGTCACACAAAGCTGAGCCAGGCTGGGTGCTGCCTGGCACCGATCTGGGGGACACAAAGCACCCCTTGCTCAGCGTCACCAATGCTCAGTCTCATCTGTCAATGCTGGGGGGCTTTTCCCAGGACCCTGTTACGTCAGACACGGTGCAGACATTCGGTAAATTCTGTAAAAGAGCCTCTCTCTCCCCCAGACACTGCTGTGGTACCCAGTGGGATGCAGCACATCCACGGTGGGGGATGGAGGCAGAAAACCTCCTTGCTCCTGCACGTGTACCTAGAGGTGATGCTCTGGGCATGATCCCATCTGCCTGCAGGCTCCCAGGTCCAAGGGCATCAGGAGGCTGTGGCCAGAGCCTGCTGCAGCCCCTGCTCCTCCAGGCACAACACCCCCGTCTGCCCCTCTCCCCACGGGGGACTCTCCCAAAGGCTCTCGCTCCCCCCTGCTCCCCTCTCCCGGCCTTGTTAGGATTCAGCTCGTGCACCCAGGACTGACAGAAAATGCCAATTTCGAGAAGATAATTGTTTAATTAAAATCTGACAGGCTTAGCCTCCTCTTGACAGCCACACCGTTAACACCGCTCCCTCCGCCGGGAGCTGGGGATCTCCCCAGAGCCCTGGGAGCAAGGAGGATGACGAGGGGGGGCTCTGAGGAGATGACCCAGTGGAGCGATGCACTGGATGCCATGGGAGGGAGCAGAAGGGGTGGTGAAGACGGACTTTGCCATCCTTTCCCCCAGGCATCAGTGGACCAGGGCTCTCCAGCCCCAGTGCTCTCCATCAGCCGAACCGGGAGTTACTGGTGCCCCACAGGGATACCACCATGAGAGCCCTGGTTTTATAGTCTCCAGCAAGAATCCTAGAGCTGAAGAGAGCAATAAGTCTCCCTCACTCAAAAGGAAAAGAAAGAGAAAAAATATCCAAACATCATCAGACAGATAAGTAGAAAAATAACGCGACTCTGCCGTCCCGTTCCAGCAGGCTGGGACCGCGTCACCAGCTGCTTTCGCTGCGACGGTTAACACGCCACTCTCTCGAGCACAGGCTGAGATGTATAATTTTCCATTACGTTCCTCTGTGTTTGACTTTAATATAATGACGCCTTCTCCCTTTGCTACACCAGAATATTGGGTCTCTTAAATTGCCTGTGTAAGGACTATTTCTGACAATGGAAAAAGCCGAAGGCTGAGAAGATGGTGGTGCCTGCAAACCTCTGTCCTCCTCCAGGCTCTAACCCCCGGCTAACAGCCCTAATCCAGCCCAGGGACAAGCCTCCTGGCATCTCCTTTTCCCAGGGGGATGCGATTTACCTGTTGGCGCCCTGTGACTGCGCCAGGATTTGATCTCTGGGGTAGAGGCGTTCGGCGCTCCCAGGATTTCCATTTTCCTTATGAACAGGTCAGGGAAGCGAACTGTCAGGGAAACCCAAAACTGCTCCAGGGGGGACGAATGGCAGAGGCACAGCGTGCAAAAACCTCCCCCAGCAGCGGCAGGGTGAGCTGGGGCGGGTGCCACCTCCAAAAGGATGAGGTAGGGGAGCACCAGGGCTTTTCCTGCAGGAAAACCCCCCTCTGCAAACCCAAGCCATGATCCAGATCTCTCTCCAGAAGTTTCTTTCAAGCAAATCCAGGTTGTTGAAGGGTGGCAGCTGCATCTCAGCTGCTCTGTTTGCACAAAGACAGCAGCCAGCCCTGCCAGCAGCCCCGGCCGGCTCCAACACACCAAAGGGAGCTCTGCCAGCCTGGGGCAGGGCTGGAGCGGCGAGGACAGCACATCCTGCCCCCAGCTGCAGCTCCGGGAGTCCACAACCGAAACAGGGATGGCAGTACAGCTATGACAGCAGCGACCTGGCTGGAGAGCCAGGGGCAGCCAAAAAGTAACGCTGGAATAGCACTGAGGCATCAGCAAAAAGAAAAAAAAAAAAAAAAGGAAAATCTCTTTCAAGGTCCATTTCCAATGTTTCCGCCCATCAAAGAGGGGAAAAAATGCCACGTTTAGGTTCGGCAATCCATCTGGGTTGGTGGAGCAAAGGGAAATGCATCATTTCGGATAGCAGCCTCCCTTCCCACAGACTGGCAGGGTATTTTCAAACAAAGGCAGGCAGATGGGGGGAACAAAAACATCATCTTTCATTCCAGTAACGCTGAAATTAAATGTTTTGACTGAAAAAATAAATTGATGGTGGTTATTCTGAAACAGATTTGTTAAACCTTCTGATAACAAAATACCCCATTTTAACTTGAGGGGGGAAAAAATGAGTCAGTGGTTTCTCCAAGCTCCAGTACCTGGCTGGGAACCGCAACACTAACCTGCCCAGCCGCCAGCTTTCTGCGGCTCCTCCTCCTACAGC
>NW_010432083.1:14511-17121 GCF_000710305.1 Buceros rhinoceros silvestris
TGCTGTAACAAACAGTATTTTAAAGACAAGATACCAAGGGATTCCTGAAGCCAAAGCTCATAATAAGGCTTTTAAACCTGTAAGGAAGGTCAATTTTTAGGCTTAATTGCCTTGTCAGCATCTCTAATAAAGCAGAGCTTTCTGTTTAAAAGACAAAAAGGGGAAAAAAAACATGGAAAAAAAGAACTTGCAAGTTATTCACACTCACTCCCTGCTCTGCTTCAGGAGGATTTACAAAATACCTTTATAAAAAGCCCAGCGAGGCGAGGTGTGGGATTAACCCAGCGCCCTTCTTGGTGGGAAGGAATCGTCTCCCTCCAGAGTCACTGCCCGTTTTCAGCACAAGCGCGATGTCAGCAGCTGGTTTGACACATTTCAGGCCGATTTCAGCCTCTGGGCAGTGGTGGGTAATTGGAGCGGTTGGGATGCTCCGCACGAGGGGTCCTCGGGGTGGGGTCCCTGGTCCCACAGAGATGGGTGACAGCTCCGGGTGAGCACCCGGTGCCAGAGACAGCAGGTCCCCACAGTGCCCATCACACCACCAAATCCTTCCCTAAACTCCTGTTTTCTTTAATTTTTAAGCAGAGATTTATCATTAAGCATCTCAAAGACCTGGTGCACATCCAGCCGACACTGCAGCGCGACACAGCAGCTCAGGAGCCAGCGGAGCCTCTTCCCCCGCCATAATTCTCCAATCATTTTTTAATTATTTTAACAGCACGGCAGCACCAGGCTTCACTATTTTCTCCTTTCTCAAAACCCTGAAAATTTCCTCTCTCTCCCGTAACAGAGACTGGCAGCTCCCAGCCGCCCACCCACGGCGTTGCGTCGTTTGGGGCCATCTCTCCAGCCCAGATGGTGGAGGGTCAAGGGCTGACAGCTGGCCCGGCAGCATAGCAGCAGGGATGCAATTATTTTTAATTTAATTTTAACTGAGATATCGGAATGAACGTGAAAAACAACTGTTTTTGTAAGCTGGGTTTGTTCGGTCTTTGCAAACTCAGAGAAAATCAGCATGAGGTGGAGGGCTGCGGTAATCACCCGCGACAAGGTGCAAGACCCGGGCAGATGGCGTGACACATCAGCTGAATAAAGTCCCCAGACTATCACAGACATCCACCTCTGCAGCCCCTAGTGCAGGAAAAGCAAGGATGACACATCTCAGGACAGCATCACCCCTGTTCCCCCCAAAGTCCCACCCTGGACCCCCCCAGCCTGACTCAGAGCCCCGGTTCCACAGCCCATTGCTGTCCTGGGAGGGGACAGCTCATCCCAAGAGAAGCAAATTGCAAGCAAAACGGAGATCAGCACTTTCCTCCCCTCCAGGAAAATTTACTTTAATAATTTGGACAACTTGAAAGATTCCTGCCACAGGACAGGAGGTAAATATTCATGAGGGAGCATTTCCAGGGCCGAAGTGCTGCCTTCCTGGGGCATTCCCACATCTCCCCCACTTCCTTACATGCCTTCATCCTCCACAGAGGCCACTCCTGGAGCTATTCCTATCGATTGCTCTATCAGAACGATAAGGACAAACAGGTTAACGGGGGAACAGCAGGCACAGAGGTCGGGAGCTCTTGGGGTACTTGCAGGGAGATGCCCTCTGGGTTTATCTTTGCTGCACGCCAGGTCACAGCACTGCCACGCATCTCCAGCAGCCTCAGCCTCCTGGTCCCAAACCTCATCTCCCTTATCTCAGCTTCCCCTTGCTCCAGCTCTGCCTGGAGGATTCCCAGGGGATCCCTCAAAGGCAGGCACTGTCCTGGGCAAAGCCCTAAGACACTCGGTTTCAAAGCAAGGGGGGAGCACAAGTCCCCCTGGAGCTGCAGGAGAGGAGGATTTTCTGCTCTGCACGTGCAAATAATTTCCAAGGGGAAGGAAAAGCAATTAACACTCAAAAGGAGGAGCTGGGCACCAGCAACCACTGCTGCTATCCGTCCCTGCAAACCCAGCAGCGGCGAGATCACCCCGCCACCTCCTCCGAGCCGTACCTGGGTCCTCATGATGGTTTTGATAGCAGCTTCAAACTCCTCGGAGTTGTTGTAGTCGACAGTCCACACATGCGGCTTCCCGATGAAGTCTTCGGCATACGGGTGTTGGGAGGACACCTAGAACCACAGCAGCTTGAGCCGCTTTGCAGTCCCTGCCAGGACGCCTGCTGATACCCCTCACAGCCGCGACGAGGGCAGAGAGGAGCAGCAGGCTCAGGCACAGACACGTTGGATTTTCACCCACTGCACACAGAGCTGGGCTGGAAAAAGGTTTCCTCTGAACCCCCCGACATCGCGCCGATGGTCCAAAATCCCTGCTGATTTGGGATGCCCCATTCCCATCCACAAAGAAATCGCCTGACATCTCCATCTCTGTAATACGGGAACAATTTCACCTTGACCCCAGCCATCTGTGGGTCTGGAGCGGCAAAAATAGAGCAAACCAGCACAGGTCTGTGAAGGCACTATGTCTCCCAGGTCTGCCAGC
This sequence comes from Buceros rhinoceros silvestris, assembly GCF_000710305.1. Classification (NCBI taxonomy): domain Eukaryota; kingdom Metazoa; phylum Chordata; class Aves; order Bucerotiformes; family Bucerotidae; genus Buceros; species Buceros rhinoceros. The sequence goes on from NW_010432083.1 coordinate 16,990, forward strand.
TCCAGAAACAAGGCAGAGAAAATCCATCACCACCAAAGGCCGGGGAAAACTGGCACTAGGAGAAAGCAGTGCTGGAAGCTGCCTCACCCCGATGCCACAGGCAGCCCCACACAGGGGTACCCCACAGCCACC
>NW_010432083.1:17149-18204 GCF_000710305.1 Buceros rhinoceros silvestris
GCGGTGCTGGAAGCTGCCTCCCCCCGAGGCCACGGGCAGCCCCACCCAGGGGTCCCCCACAGCCACCCGCCTCTGCCAGGCAGTTTTGGGGCTCTGCCTCTTTTGTCTCATCCCCTGAGCTGCTGCGAGGCAGCCAGAGCCCAGATGTCCACCTGGGAAGGGAAGGAAGAGGATGCTGAGCAGAGGAGGTGTTTAAGGGGCATTGCAGAGGGGCCCGAAAACCTGCCAGCTGGGGGAGGAGAGCAGTGGGTGCGCTGCAGGTTGTTCTCCAGCTTGCTGTCCATTCCCATGTTTTTGCTGACAGATTGATCACCTTCTTCCCCTCTGGCTTATAAACACCCTGGGGCATTTCACAGCCCTCCTGGCTCCAGGCTAACGCTCAACCACAGCACGCACCCGGGATGGGTGCTAACAACGGCAGCTAATTAGGAGGGTGCATGGGACAGACGGGGGTCCAGGACAGCCCAGTGCTCCCCACCCTGGGAGGGTGCTGCTGAGCTGGGCTGTGCAGGGCCGAGCCACACAGCCCCCCCAGCAAAGCCCTTCTCGGCGGGAGCACTACACTGCATTATCCACTTTATTAATTATAAAAGAGGCAATTTTCTCAACCCTTTAACTTTTAAAGAGTTCCTGCTTCACTTAGATTGAATGCCCAGTGATGGACAAGCCTGGGAAGGATTTCGTACCGCTACAACACCACAGAGAACCCAGTGTCCCACTGGGAGTACAAAAGGATGAACCGGGGAGCATCCCCCCAGGTTGGGAGCAGGGTACGGGGCGTGTGTAGATCTGGGCTGACCAGAAATCTCCTGCACCACCTTCTCCTTTCAACCCCAAACCCACGGCAGGGCCCCCTGCACCCAAGCGATCCCAACGGAGATGATGTGAGGACGGGAGAGTACCGCACCTGCAGGCATCACACTTCTGCATTTGAAGGAAATATCACAAAACCCCAAATAATCTCAGTTTAGAACTGCTCTTCCCCGGGCTGGCCCAAACCCACTGTTAAGGAGGTGGCTCCATCCAGCACCTCCATTCGCCTCCTGCAGGCCTCG
>NW_010432083.1:18379-18627 GCF_000710305.1 Buceros rhinoceros silvestris
TCCCGCGGAAGAACTCGTGGTTGAGGGAGCTGTGAGGGGGGTTGAACCGCGCCTGCAGGAACACACAGCCATTGGCGATCGCCTCCAGCGGGGCAGGACCCTCATAGGGGAACCCAAAGCCAATGAAGAGCTGCAAGGTTGAAACCCACGCGCTGGTGAGTGAACACAGCCAACCCCACAGGAGAGCCTCCCAGACAACCCGCCGGCATCCCCCTCTGCGGCTCTGGTCCCGCACACCAAGCCCCAAA
>NW_010432084.1:0-5006 GCF_000710305.1 Buceros rhinoceros silvestris
TTCTGATAGATATCATATCACCCAGTCTTTTTCTGCACGAACTCCAATGCATTCAGTTACTCTTAAGAGCATACCTATATTTACATTCATTGCAAGTTTCCCAGGTGCTACTGGGAATATTTCCATGTTTATAAATAACTATTGACTTAAGAATTGCCTCTACTGCAGCCTCAGTGTTCCATGGCTTTTCCACAATTTCAGAAAAACAAGAAAAAATTAAAAGTAGTTGCAAAATGCTGCACCGTATCATAACGTCCAGGAAATTTTAAAGATTTGCTCTAACACGGAGCCCGTAGGATGAATATCATCCTCTAAAGCAGAGACACTGAGTTTTTCCACACAGATGTGATTTCAAAGTATTTAGTACACCTAGGTTGAAACGATATGTGATATGCCTACGGGCTCTCTTACATTTAGAATGGAATTGATGGGTCCATTTCACAAAGGCAAAATTGTTGGTCTTTCAGTGAAAAATAACTTCTGAGATATACCACACAAAGCTCACCACACCCTCACTAGCAAACCTGCAGTTTTATCTGGACAACATATTGAGATGACCTAGAGCAGGGTTAACTTCTCCACCCACTCACCTCCTTCCATTTTTCAACATTAATAAGAACAGAGAAACGTCAAACAAGAGAAAGTATTATTTCTAGTAACAAATAAAGGCAATGTTTCTTTTCAGATTAAGTGGCTTGAGTTTTAGGAAAAAGTGGTTTTAAATCCAATTCTGCCCACCAAACTTTGCATATGAGATTGGACAGGCAAATTAGAAGTGTAGTTGCTATGATTCCTCCAGAGCTGCCAAAGAGAGGGCAGCAAGTTCTGAAGGAGATGCGGGTAAACTAAAATCTAATGATGGGTGTCTTGATAAAGTCACAAGGCTTTGATAAATGGATTAGCCATAACAGAAGAACAAACTCTTAAAAAATCTGTGGATTCAACCTTAGCTGGGGTACTACTATCAGTTTTCACCCAGCCTGGCTTTTCAGCTAACGAACACTAAGAGGAGGTGTTACATGTGTTTCAATTTGCTTAAGTACAATAAGAAAGTTAGAGAAGGTTCGAACAGAGAGGTTTTGAGTTTTCTTCTATTACTCAAATGAGTAAATTCATAAATATATTACTAATTTGGATCTATTGATATATCACTCTGAAATTATCTATTTGAAATTATTACTATTTGAATCATTCATGGAGCATTATTTTAACCAGAGTGTGACACCACCAACAAAAAAAAACCCTGTATTGCCAAATATATTTCCTTCCTACACAAACAATAGTTTTGTATTTCCAAACATACTCCTTTCACTACACTTCCATGAAGATACAATAAACTGTAGACAAAACCTGGGTAATTTTTATTCTTAAGACTTTTGATTTTTGCTCTGAGCCTAGGAGAGAGTTTTAAGACCTTAGTCCTGGAAAGGTATCAAGGTTTATTAAGAGCAAATGATGGCACAGACTGAAAGAAGCAGAATGTATTTAATCTTTTCCCCTCAGAAGCAAATGCAGCCTGATGTACATGAGAGGCCTCTTCAGCCATGACCACACAGTATGACACAGAGAGCACTGCAGGTGACTGCAGGATTCAAGTTTCAAGTCCCATCAAGGTGAGTGCAGCAACTCTTGTAGTCAAACACTGTTATGTTAGAATGTGGCCATCACCTGAAGTTACTTCTTAAAATATTAGTACAAGAAAAAGAACTAACTCTCTAGCAGATCATAAAGAGTATCACATGTCAAAAATCCATTTAAATTTCTCTTTTAATAATGTATAATTGTTCCTGTGTCATTCACTTTTGAACATTCACATCAGGATCCTTAAGGGTCAGATTATCAAAGCTGAGTACAAATACTTAAGGAGCAAAGGAATAAAAATATCAGATAGGCACAGGTATGGAGATCCACAATTTCGTGTGTGTATAAAAATCAGTCATACAGGCTGTGCCCTCGGTAAGCAAATACTAACTGTAAGTGCAGATACACAAAGAATTTCTATATTATGATGTACAACCTATGAAAGATGGCCAGGCCAAAATCGAGGCAGAGATTACTGCCACTGTTTTGACTTCTGTCCTATGGGGATTCTGTTCCAAAGTTGTAATTTAAAAATCCCTGTCATGTTGTTTCAGTCTCTTCATGTTTTTGGTAAATGGAGTGGGAAAAAGGGGAAAGGAATTGGTTTAATAGAGGCTAACAATGCTAAACAGATATTGGAATAAAAATTTTGCAAAACAATATGAGAAGATCTTACTTCACATTGAGTATAAAATCTTAGACTCAAAAACAACAGGTCTGTCAGTAATTGCAGAGAATACAGTTTCCATACAGCTCCATCAATAGGCATCACTCTAGTAGAACCATTACCAGCGCCATCCTTTTACCTATGGGCAAAGCACTTATGCTAAGCTGCTTTCATGCATTTAAGGAATTGAATTCAACAGCACTCTGGTTTGGATTTTTTTTCTTTTTTTGTGAGAAGGCTTCAGAGTAATTTCTACAAAACCAACATGGACCATCTTTAATTACAGCATTGCAACCATGGCTATTTTAAAACTCAGTTTCAGCAAAGTAGATGACAAACATTAATGAGCAGTAATGCACACATGGTATTGTAAATGAAAGGATAATGAAAGCAATTTATTTGAAAATTAAAATATGATTAAGAATGGCAGTCTGTACTAGGACCCAGATGCCAAGAGAAAGCAACCAATGTGCAAGCAGACTGTCATTAATTTGGGAACCGTATGAAATTGCTTTCCTTTCTGTGACAGTTTTTAATATAAAGTATCTTAACTAATAGATAGCACATATACACTGGAAGCCACAAGACCTAAGGAGATTTTTAGAAGAAATGAAGAACACTACAGGGAAAGTCTCCAAGAGGAGAATCTGCAAGAGAAAGACGGGAGTACATTTAGAAGATATTTCAAATTTTCGTTAGGATGATACACGCTGCCAAAGTGCCTCTACATTGACTCTGGGGGGACTGTCAGTTCTGAACTGGCACTCAGCAGAGTGCCTAAACTAAGGTCAGGTGCACCTAGAGCGTATCTCCAACAGCACGTGCTCACACTGGCACCTACTTAGGAACCAGACATTTGGGGAAAGCCCAAAAAGCAGGTGCACTGCAGTTACATAAAAGCATGTGGTGGAGGTCTATAAGTAATTGAACTGCAATAGTGCTCTCTCACATGTGTTAAGCCTTTCTGAGACTGCAAATATGTTTAGGATCTAAACTGGCTCTGTACAGAGTGGGATGCTAGTTCAAGCCTCTCTCACTTCAAGAACTTCTGAAATTTGCTCCAAAGCACAGAGTAGTTTACCTTGAAAAGATGAATTAATATTAGATAATAAAATAAAAATGCTCTTCTTTGCTTTAAACTGTCTGCTTATCCCAAGTAGTGATTGACACAACAGCAAACCATACTCAGTGGATTGTTATCAAGTCGTCTTACATATACTCATATTTAAGCATTCAAATTTGAAGATTTCAACTTAAATAACTCCATCAGAAGCAATATGTCAGAGGTGCTTCAACTCCATGACAATTTACTAAATCACTTGTCTCTGAGATCTACAAAAATGTCAGGATATACAAAAAAATTATTGATAGTATAGGTTTCTCTCTTAAAAAAAAGATTAAAACACAAGAGGGAGCTATGATGAACAAAGGCAAAGGACCGCTCTGTCTTGATGGTACTAAGCCGACTTGTTTTGTTCCAGTCAAGTATCAAACATTTATGAGTCTGATTTCAGAAATTAAACACAGTCATTTGGATAGCTGTTCTCAGGTGAATGAAGTTTCTGTTAAGACCTATCTTCTGTTACAAAAATCCACTTCATAAACATATTAACTTGGATCTAACACAGCATAACCAACTGGTCAAAAGAGGTGATTATCCCACTGTATTCAGTGTTGGCACAGCCTCACCTTGAGTGTTGTGTGCAGTTTTGGGTCCCATAATTTAAGAAGGATGTGAAGGTCCTTGAACGCATCCAGAGGAAGGCAACAAAGCTGGTGAATGTCCTATGAGGGGCAGCTAAGGACCTTGGGTTTGTCTAGTTTGGAGAAAAGGATGCTGAGGGGTGACCTCATTGCTCTCTACAACTTCCTGAGAAGGGGGAGTGGAGAAAAAGATGCTGATCTCTTCTCCCGGGTATCCAGTGATAGGACACATGGTTCAAAGCTGTGCCAGGAGCAGTTTAAACTGGACCTTAGAAGGTATTTCTTTACCGAGAGGGTGGTCAAACAGTGGAACAGGCTTCCTAGAGAGGTAGTCAATGGCCCAAGTCTGTCAGAGTCTAAGAGGCTTTTGGATGATGCCCTCAACAACCTGCTCTAGCTTTTGGTCAGCCCTGAAGAGGTCAGGAGTTGGACTAGATGATCAGTGTACGTCCCTTCCAAACAAAATATTTTATTGAAGCTCGACCTTCGAAATCAAAACAGATTACTATGCTACTATGAACAGGATTGTGTTGTATATTTGCTGGAATTTTTGCATGGTGTTTACAAAATATATAGACTAAGGAAAATCAAGGTAATCCATCAATAGCTTCTTTCACCATACTTTCTTGAATAAATGTATATCATTTATGCTCCCATCAAAGGACAGACCAGGAAAAAAAAAATCATCAATATGGCTCCCAAGAACCAGTGTTTTCCACTGTAGCTAAGGTCTGAGAAGAACCTCCTACTCAATACTTGGCTGTGCAGTAAACACAAATCCTTCTAGCAAGGATGTACACTACTCTATTGCAGATATCTTCCACCCATTTTTCTCTTGGATAAACTACTATATTCTATATAATATCTTATGTATATATTACAGCTGTAGAAGTAAATATCTAACAACCTAACACAAAACAATCAAGTTTTTAGGGGTAACATCTGTACCTCAGCTGAGCTGAACTGGTACTGGAATGCCAAAGAAAACACCTTTATCTATAGAACTTCATGTCTTAATAATAGGTTATTCCCTGGCCAGAATACATTTCCCCCC
>NW_010432084.1:5111-25943 GCF_000710305.1 Buceros rhinoceros silvestris
ACATTGCATTGCTTTAGTTATTACTAAATTTTACAAAGATTCTTAGAATTTTCAGCTTCTAATTATTTCTTTTCTATCAGTCAAGCCAATCACTCAACACATCTTAAAAACTTCTTCGATCTCTATTTGAACAATGCCACTTTTGGGTAGGCGACAAGGGCTAATCATCAATGAAATTATATAAACAGAGCCAATGGTTGCTTAAAAATATATTTTAATCCTTAAGAAATCCACTGGGATATTAACAAAAGGTGGTTTTGTCTGCAAAAAGGCATTAACATAGCCATTTATAAAACTAATAGGAAAGCGAGCACTGCTCCAGTAATAATGAAAGTACACTGCAGAATAACATTATGGAAATAGGATACCAAATTGAAGAATTGACCTTGGGGCCCTGGCTTACCCTGGATGAGGATGACTTGTGAAATGAAAATTTGGCTGTAATTTGCTCTTGCTTTCCCTAAAAGGTTGAAGGCATTTCTATTTCAAATGAATAGAATGACTGCTAATTTCCTACCAGAGAGCAGGGTTTTCTTAAATATATTTAAGTGTATTCAAATACATTTTCAAGTCTTATTTTTATTCTTAGAAAAACAGAACTAGTTTTCTGTGATTTTAACCATAGTCAATTTCTAAGAGTTAATTTTTAAATCACTTCAGAGAGAAGTACCTGCTATAGCTGAACCAATTGGATCCACTATACTTATGCATCAAGTGCTTGTTCTCGATTGAACAGGATCCATTGGTCTGAGCATTTGATACTCTAAGTGAACATGAAATACGGAACATGAGGACATTCCTTCAAATAATTGTATTGATTTCAAATAATGGTAAAAATTATAATCTGTTTTAGAAAAAAAAATCACTGTTAAAAATATGAGCTTCATAGCTTTGTTTAACATAAGACTTATTTAATAATGTCCATCAGTGTATCCGTTTCAGGGAATGGGTAAATGTCATAATATGGTCGTTAAAGTCAAAATTGAAATAAATCAAAACAAAGCAGACGAATGATACTATAAAATCTGCATACAGCACAGTCCTTGAAGGTACCAGGCATATAATAAATAGTACCAGGAACCAAAGAAAAGGAACCTGTGCTGTAAGACCCAACAAGTCTTCCAGCATGTCTTTTACACCTGTAGTTTTAATTATTGATATCACATTAGTGCCTAGCATCCTCAATAATTGTTCAGGGAATATGTTTGGAATGCAAACATACAACCAAAAATCCATCCATCTATATATTTACATAAAACTAAATTTTGTATGTGCATATATGATTTATATTTTAATATTATATATACATACAAAATAGTCTTTTAAAAAAACTCTCCCACAAGGAGATTACATTCACAAATGAGTATCGATGGCATTCAGACATGCATACACAAGTAAAACCTTGCCAATATCAGCCAGCACAACAAGCAGTGCTAAACACAGTCCAGCTCCCTGACCATGCTTTGTACACTTCACAGAGGAGAATTTCCAGAAGAAATCTGAAGGACAGCTTAAAGCGGACTTATGAATGGCTACAAACATCTTCTTTGGGGGATGTAAGGGGGGAGGGCAAAGGTGTTTATTTCAAAATGAATACACGGAAGATAAAGCCTGAGGTAACTGGTAAAATAGAAAAACCTATCGAAACCTGTATCGTTTATAAGAAATAAGTCTAATACATTCTAAGCTTTTATTCAAGGTGAGAAAAGTTCTCAGATTACGTGTCTAAACACAGAGGTTCTAAGTTTGCTATGTATTTTGCCACATTTCAAATTTAAAAACCCCATATTTTTCAAATTAGTAACTTCTTATGAAATCTTACTGTTTAGTGTGTTACTGATTTTCTCTCATTTAGGAAAGTAGAATCAAGCTCAAACAGTGAAAACCTTTCAGAAATCCAAGATTCCTAAGAAAATTATTCAGTAGCAGTTCAAGTTTTTTTTTAAATTGTTTCATTCTACAGTAGATTAATATTTGATCTATTGCTTTACATCAGTAGAATTTATATAATAGAATTTATATTCCATGTGGTCATCCAGCCACAGTCCTATTCTACAAGAGAGCCCAACGGCTCCGCGTGCACTGGTAATCTGAGCCACGCTGCAGAACCCTCTCAGGCACTGGGTGTTTGGCCCCCTCACATGGGTAACATGTCAGAAAGGTCTTTCGCAGGGTTTTGTCCCGGCTAATACTCTTCCACACTCACCATACAGATAGCTCACGAGCCACAGCATTTCAAGATGCACTTTACAGGAGGCAGTGCATATCTGGCCATCTGTTGACTGGAGAAGGGCCGCTCTGCTCAGATGCAGGGCCAGGCAGCGGGCCGTGGTCATTTCTGTCACCCATATAGTCATGGACTTTTAAGAACACAGCATAAACAGCAGACAATATTGATTCTCTCTAGATTTTTTTCCTTTTAAACACGCAACTCACAAGCATCTGACATCATTTTGTTTAATGTTATCTGACAATTTTGTTTAATGGACAATGTGGCAACTGAGTTTAAAGGCAAGTGTAGGATAAGAATGGAAGTAACTTCCTCTAATATGCTTTGCATAAGAATACATCAGACTTCACCTTTAAGACATTTCTCACTTCTTCCTTCAAACTTCCTGTCTGGAAGGCAGCTCCAGAGCCCAAAGTCTTGGCAGGATACTCTAAGTTTCATTCTGCACCTACCACGAGTCATTAGTACCTATCCATTTTCATACTAATACTGACCTTTAGCTTAAACAGCCTTTTTCTCTCCCTGGTATTTTTTCAAAGACATACTTAGAGATATCAGCTGCATCATCAGGGATCGTATGCATATCAGGTATCATCTCTCAGGTTTAATCTGCACGGCTAAATACAATGTTCTCCTCTAGTTACCTCACTTTATGAGAGACTTCATTCTCTAATCTTACCAGTCTTTTTTTCTGCATGCCCTTATTCCAACTAAACCTTCTTGAATATATTTGAAAGAAAATGTCCATATGAGTATTCCAGGCTGTGCCTTGTTAAGGCTATGTACACTGCTACTTGTTTATCTCTTCCTCCACAGCCCAGATACACGAATACTAAAATTGTCCATGGTCCTTCATGGTAACATCATGGCAAGGATGGGCAATTATCCCCCAGTTGAAAAATACATTGAAGCCCTTCTTCTCCTCCGCCATTTCCACTGAGAATGTTTCTAATAGTCAAGATTTCAGACTTCAACTATATGACCTTTCACTTTGTACTATTCACGTGACTCTGTCATTCTACTTCTCAGAGCTGCATGTTCTTTTCAGTGTAATATTCCTCTTCTCTTTTTATCGAGAAAGTAGATCAGTTTTCTGTCACCACTGTCTTAATATTTGTCCTAAAGTCAGTAATAAAAATATAAAGCGAGATCTTTTACAAAATCAATTCTCCAGAAAATCTTTTACAAAGCTCAGGCCAAGTACTTCTCTCATCAATATTACCCATTGCAATATTCTGTTAAGGCTTTGTATTCATTTCACAATTCCTTTCACAGTCTCTCTACTCTGAAATTAAAAAAAAAAAAAAAAGTCTTATACAGACTAAACAAATGCTTTACTAATGCTGAGGCCAACATCTCCTGCCTAGAAAAGGTAGTTCTCTTTCAAAAATAAAACAGGTCAAAAAACCAAAACAAACCACTGGAATGATGCATCTTGGGTAGATTTATACCGTCAACTCCGCATTTCACTTGAAACAGATTTACGGACTTGCATTTGCCTGCCTCACACTCTCTGCCGCCTTGAACATAAGCAATACTACCTCTTCTCCACTCTGTTGCTGTGTTTACATTTGCTGCCAGACCCAGCATTTGGTGCACCAGTTCTTTCAGGAATCCGTGATGGAGAGTATTTCGCACCAAGTTCCGATAGGGGGTTCGCTTTAGTTATAGTAACTCCCGCTTTCGCTAATGATTACTCATCTTGGTTAACATCGCTTTTATACTAATGAAGGTAGTGCAGCTAGCAAATCTGTTGCTGCTTTATTACCTGGAATGTTAACTGGTGAGGAGTAATTTTATGAACCAAAGCTTTGTTTGTGTATCTCCCGTCCACTTATGAGGCCACGTTTTGAATAGCCACTACCAGTCAGATATTTCAGTCACACATGGTCTGAGCAGCCACAGCCATTAACTAGGCAAAACAAAAAATATACGTAAATATACCTACATTCTGATAATTTTCTTGTCTCTTATTTAGAAGATTAATCAGGAAAGCATTAAGAGATAAGAACCAGGAGAAATCTGATGCAATAGCAACTGTGTCTCTCAGCAGATTTTACATGCTAAAAGAAAAGTCTACTATACACAGATGCCTCTCAGAGCATTCTGTGCTTCTAACAGAGGTTCTCTTTCCTACTCGCTCAGTGATGACCTCTCGGTCTTTTCCAAAACACAGCAACGGAGCTGATGGCAAGACACACTGCAGCTTGCAGCTCTGCATACCCACAACTAGGCACCTCCTTTCCAGTATTTGCACACATACTATTTTTTTCCTGGAAATCACAATGGCAAAGTTTAATACAGTAGTCAGCATGATTTCTGTGCCTTTCCTATATGGTTACACTTAGCAATACTTCAATACTTCAGAAAACAGATTTAACTATTACAAGACTAGGGAACACTAGTAGAGATATAAACACAGGTATTTCTCCAACCAGTTTTTATAATCCATTACAAAATAGTGGTATTATGATAAAGAGTTCTTAAAGAAATATTTCAGATTTGATTCATGCAACTACAGAACGCAAATTGCTAAATAAGATTAAAAAACATAAAGTCTATCTGTCATGTTTCATGGTGAAGACCATCAATGTTGGCAACAAATTTTTGCATGGAAACTTGCATGTGGATCAACAATTGTATTTGCTGAAGCTCAAAGTGCTCCTTTTTTGTTCTAGCAGGAATAGAACTAATAATAAACGGATAAATTCATTCTTCTCTGGCTTGCAATTTCAAAGATAACAAACAAATAAAGAAAAAAATCCACAGCTTGTTAAGAATCCAAAATATAGAATATTTCCTCTCTACTTCAATTTAATAGCATTTTTATTACTAGACTTACGCTGGAAGTCTAACTAAAACAAAAAACCCACAAAACATGGAAAACAGAACTAACAAAAATAAATGACACAAAAAAGCTCTCAACTCTCTTCACTGTTCAGAAAAGTGAATTAACATATTTATTGAATTACATTGGCAATGAAGACAGCAATATATTGAAATTCATTGATTTTTTTTTTCCTTGACTTAAAAGCAACACAGATGCTTATTACAAAACAGCGGTTCCTCTTCTCATTTTTATCAACCCTTCTTTAAAAGCCACTGACATTGACAGTTTCAAGCTTAATTATACATTCAGCATGTACTGTTAATGACATTAGATAAATGGATCACATCAGAATGCAGTATCGTCAAAAGAGACCACGTGCCAATCTTACAAATTTAAAATCAAACAAGCTACTCTGTAGACCCTGACTCTTCAAGTTGTTTATCAACTGAGTACTAGAGAATATTTTGAATGTCATTATACATCAAAAGATGAAAGCTGTGCCTACCACAGCCCATGTTCCATTTGTACAATGAAATTTAATTACATGTTATAACTATGCTGTCTTAGAACTATGGTAATTAAAGGGGTACAGTACATTGGTGTTTTATTCATTGTAAGCCCTTATTTTAGAGGGCTTAACTCAGCCATGCAAATTTACTCCCTTATCAAAGTGAGGAGTCTGTTACAAACACAGCAATGCTTGCTGCAACTATGCTAAAATGTAGTTGAAAATTATTTGCAGCATCGTTTGGAATGTTGCAAGAATGACCCTAAAAATTCTTTCCCATTGCAATATATAAGGCCTCAGAATAACAGCTGTTTAAAATACCGATTTATGTTTAAACAATGTTTCATTTACACACATTTCTAATCAGATCTCTGAGCAAAATACTCTCAACCTCATGCAAAATATCTTTCTGCAAGCTCATTATTAGCACAAGTCATGAACTTCCAAAATACTCATGAACCTTTTTGGAAACAAGAAATCTATGTCCTTAAGCAGCAGTGTTTGGATAAAATTTTCACCTGTATAGGCAGCTGCAAATTACAATTGTCTGCATCTACACAGGCATCCGAGCAAAAGCCAGTGGCTGAGTGGAGGCAGTTTAATTGTCTGGCCGTGCTCCACAGGAGCAGTGAAGACTAGCTTGCAGAGGTGCCGAATTAACAGACCTCACCGATTTCCTAGTCCTCACTCACTCTCTGCTTTATAAAACCATCTCTGCCCCACAAGTCACAGAGAAATACAGCTGCCTCCCTTCCCAGAAAAACCTCCCGTTCGTGGCCTCATGCATTCTTAGCTTTCCAGTGAAAAGCGAAACAAATCCATAATATCAATTCCCCATAAACTATTCAAGACTCATGTTACCTCCATTAGCCAAATCTGGTATTTTACCCCTTCTTAATGCAAGGCTACTTAAACTGTGTGGGTGAGAAATTTTCCGAGAGTCTAATCTCACTAGATTTATTTACCTGCTCTCAAGTTACACAGTGTAAGGTGCATGGCATTTCTTGGGGAGTGATGTTGGGCAAATGCTTTTCTCCAAAGATATATACGAATACAGTTGCACAAAGCATAAATAGAAATAAATTTATCCTCAATTCATTGAACGAGGCATATGATTTCCAATAAGCAGTCATCCAGTACAGCAAAATCCTGTAACAATCACAAAAGGGGCAGTTTAAGGACAGAGCGTTGCCTTGCTTCTGCAGATCTAAGACTTATTTTAATCTTTTTTGTGTGTGCGATCAAATCAGCATCAACCCAATTATGCCTAAGGTCTATCTTCTTGTTAGATGGCAGGGTCAGTCACAAATGAGCAGCCTCTTGCAATTTTCCATCAAATCAGCTCTGTAATTTGAGAGCTAATGCAGACATCTCATGAAAACAAATCATCAAGCAGAGCTGGTTCTCCCCCTCCTTCCCAAAACAAAGCATTTGGAGGGATTTGGTTTTCTCTTTTAAAAGCCAGTTCTTGTCTCCATGAAAGCCAATGCAACCTATCCTAAACAAAAGTCATAGTCATTTTTAGACCCTCATGAATATTTCAAACCTCTGTGCACCTTTTTTCAAAAAGCATTCTCACTTTGTTAGGTAAAAGATAGATTATTAAGTACAAAATATGCCCTGTAAGTAAAAGGATTTTGCAAAAAATAAGATATTTGCATAAAACTGCAAAATGCAAATCTATAGTCATAAACTTACTTGCCGAGAGCTCAGCACCATTACAATAAACACATTCAGGAGGAAAAAAACAACCCTATGTTAAGTGCTCTTCATAATTCATAAATACATAAAATCTTCAGAAAAGGCTGGTTATTTCCAACAGGGGGAGAAAGAGGCTGTGCATAATGAACTACAGACAAAACCAAACTTGAGCTGTTTCATTCACTCAACCTCTGCCTCCTTTCTGACAAACTGAGCCACTGAATCTGCACATCTAAACTGCCAACGAAAACGGTAGGATGATAAGGAAGATCCCTAAATTATTCAAAGTGGTTTCTGGGCTTCAAAAGATTCCTCCACTTTGTTCCTTTATATATCTACAGCTATTTAAGTTTGCCTCCGGCTCTGACACAGGCAGCATTGTGCCTGTGATGTTGAAAGAGAGGAGTGATTCTGTAAGTTTGGGCAGACTCCGGCTGGAGCCCAGGAAGAACAACACAGCCACTTTGGCAGGTCTTGGGATGCAAGGACCATAACTCTAAAGATGTCATTCCCTTCCCCCGCCTTTCTCTTTCCAGTTTCTCCCACACTATTGCACTTTTGCAAATGCCAGATGGAACTTGTCAATCTCTCCGAGGATCAAAAAGTAAGATGCTATTAACATATGCTTTTACTGCTTAATAGCATATAGACAGCGCTCCCAAAGGGGACCTGAGGCTTCTAAAAAGGAAAAAGATACCAGTGTCAACATCCTGCCCTAATTCACAGGCCTACTGCTGGTAGAGCCCACAAGTGATATGCTGCTTTTTTTGTGCTTCTCTAATGCCAGCAACCTCATTCTTAACAGCAGACAATGGGCTGACAGAGACACCAATCTTAGAAGAGCATAGAGATTTCTAGTGCATTGCCTCTTGGATACAGATATCTTTTTATTCTCGTATCTGCAGAAAGGACTGGAGGAAATACCCTTCCAAGTTCTGCCAGCTGCTGGCAAAAGGCTCCTGAGCATACAGCCTTTCATACAGACTCCCATTGAAGTCAATGGGATCACTCACATTAATGCAAAGTTGCTAAATAAGGCACTCCAGAGGAACTGAAACGCCATCTGCTAATTAACTTAAAAATCTATTTTCACTAGATATGTGAATATACCGTAGGCGCCTCTCTGTGTGCTCCTCGGATTTTGATCCCAAAATGCAGAAAAAGACTGGGACCTGAAAACTGGCAGTCGGCGTGAGGATTGGGACCTCATACCAAGAAAGGAAAATATTAAAGCAAGAGCTCATAAAAACTTTTTTCTCCAGCTAACTACTCATAATGCAATGCAACCAGTGCAGTCTAGTTTAATAAGGAATTTCAAATTTGACCCTAAATTCATTATGTGCACAGCATTGCTGCCAGGGTGCCAGTGAAAGCAGAACAGCAGCACTGTGCAGAATTCAGACTCCATTGCCCTTGCAAAGGAAAGGTCTTGGAAAATCGGCTGCAACTCAAGGCCGGATTATAAGTACACTCAAGCAAAGGATATGGTGCCCTGCACAGCAACACACACACACCTCAGCTACCGTCTATTCCCAAACAATTTTCATACCTACAAACAAAATGGAAAGGGGCAACAGAAGGAAAAAAAAAATACCAATCACCCTCTGGAAGATAAGCATTTCCTTTTCTTCCTCTCAGAGTCCTTTTAAATCTGTTTTTCAGCAGTGGTTCAGGTCCATCTCTGCTTCCGCTAGCACTAACATCAGTGAGCTAAGACTTAGAAGCAGCAAATGTTGCTTTCCTGGATAAAAGGGATTTTCTAATGATCAGCCTTCTGGATGTTTCTTGTGTAGTAGTTTGGCATTCAGAAACACTGACTGGTTATTTCAGTTCCAGAAATCTCAAGAAGCAGTTTTTATACTTCTTCAAGGATAATGCCATGCTCCGCACACTCATCGGATCCCTGTATATTCTTCCTATAACACTGTGATACCTTCAGAATTAAAATATTTATATGCAAACCTCATAAACAGGCTTAACCTTTACAACACCTCTGCCGCAGTAATGTTCACGTAGAACACTTCATGTATGTATTAATGAGATGTGATACTGTCTACACAAACATACATTATGTATTGCATATATACAGAAGAGCATAACTTCAGTTACTCTGCATCTCTACCATAATGCAGGCTAACACTCAAACGACAGCAGTTTTGGAAATATTTCAGCATCAGCAACTACTGTATACACGTAAAAATGAAAAAAAGCCTTTAAATCAGCTTCTTGGTGGGCCTGCTAAGCTGGACGCTGCAGATACCCACCATCCAAAACAGATATTGACCTACACAGATGTCAGATCTTTACATTGTGTATTCTTAAATATAGATGTGAGGTGCTTTTGAAGATTTTAACGATTCTGAGCCTGTGATTGTAAAATATATAGTAACTAAATATTTATCATTAGATTTCTAATAATTTTAAGGCCTACAATGATAGTGAGTTCTTTAGTAACATCTTGCAACACACATTTTCCGAGCTTGTGGTGTAACAGATCAGTTAACAGCATTAATTTGGGATGAGCTTCCTGTCTGCATCCCAGAATTACTCAATAGCAGCCAAAAGAGGACAAATCATCCAAGTGAAGATGTAGCGTGACATTTGGTAATTGTGGCACAATTACCATCATGAACTTATTCATGGGAAAGAGGGGCAAGGAGAGAAAAAAAGCAGCAGGAGTTGATACAGCCTTTCTGGCCAGGGGCTGTACCTGTGCCTGCATTAAAAGTCATGTCTCTATTTCTAGTACCCTGGATTAAAACAGATACCGCCTGACTTGCCATTTATTTACTCATACTGGTTTTCAATCTACAGGGTACAACAGGAACTGAGTACTAGAAGGTTATTTAACATGGAAGCTGACAAAGCTGCCAGCAAAAAGTTTCCGATAATAAAACCAATAAGAAATGTGCTTAAAACTACCTCAATCATAGCTCTTATTCTTGGATACTTCCCTTCTATGTCACCCACCTAACTTCCTTCTTAAGCCCTAAATCTTCTAAGCAGATTGGGCTGATAAACTTCTGCACTTGTGCAAAGTCCCTTTAAAACAAAAACAAAAAAAAAACCCATCATAGAGTCCCACTTGCAATTGCTGAATCAAGGCTTTCAACGAGTCGCTGACTAATTCCAAATTGGTGAGCAGCAAACCGTAACTAAGGGCTGACAATAAGGAATATTGCTACATGCTGCAAGAAATGCCAAGGTCCTGCCACAAAATCCATTTACTGTACACCTCTTGTATACAATAGCTGTACCTCAGGAAAATAAATACTTTGACGACATTGCTCTAATATTGTAAAGTACCAAGAAATTCTGATTGAAACATCCTTTCCATTTTATTACACAAATGTATGAGTTCTAAATGCACAGATTCAGAATGATAGATAATATCTGTTGATCAAGAGACAAATGCGCAGGACCAAGACGTTTTGATATAATGTTTGAAATGGGGACAAATATTCTGATGAAGATTCAAAGTTCTCAACCAATTGAATATGGAATAAATGATTCTTTTTACACGTTCTTTGTCTATCTTCCAGGGACAGGGTGAGAATGAATCTCTAAATGTAAGAAACGTTCTTATATGGGATCTAGAATCTACTCAGGTTATAGAGAGAAGAAATCCAAAAAATCAGCAATTACATGCAGTATAGAAGTATATTCCTAGTTGCTTTGGCAGCATCTTATAGAAAATTTGCAAAGCTATGAAATTTATAGTCTCTAACAGTAACTGAAAGAAAAATGACATTAATCTAAAAAAAAAAAATCTTGTCATTGTCAGAGCCACTGTACGGCTGTAATTCCAGCAGGTGAGGATGAAGATATAATACAAAGCAAAGCACTAATATTATTTACTCTTTCTCAGATTCTTTTTCCTTCTCAGTGGCTTCTGCCACTACGGTTGCAATATCAGTTATTTTCCAATCTTTTGCAAATGGAAAAAGGAGAAGGGGAAATAAAACATCTCTTATTTGCTCATGTTTGGATTTTCAATATTTTTTTCCCTTGATAGCTTCTCCTTTGAGCAGCAGTAGTGTCAATTCCCCTAGGGCAGAATTCAGGTCTCAGAAATACGTACACAGCATACAAATCTCCCATAATGCTCTAATAGTTTGTTAAACTCCGAGAAATGTTATCTATGGAAATACGTATATGCATTTCATAAGCCCCAAACTATGTACTGATGCCATCTGCATTGAGCCATAACAACCATTTATTAGCTTTATAGAAAATGCTCATAGTTTATACAAATAACTAAGTTTGAATAGCTCCTGACAAGGTGAATACAACATCTATCAACACTCAGACTTCCCTGTGCAGTCCCCAGAAACCATCTTCCAAGTCCACGTGGCAGCTTGCACAACCTGCACCTCTGAAGTGTTTCAGAAGTTATTGGGCAGACCTGATTACAAAGCTCCAGCTTTCTACAGAGCTGAAGAAAGGCCTCTTCGTACAACTATCCACCACTAGCCTGCCTCGAGCCTGGATTTATTCCCAGTGTCACTGAAGGGCAGCTCTGCTTCCTTAACCAGAGAAACTCTGGATCATTTTGCCAATTAGTATAAAAGGTTGTGCTGAATTTGTGATGTGACATGTAAGAGCAGATCTGTCACCGCAGTGGTCACAAAACACCCAATAATGGAAAAAACTTCTAAGTGCTTTTGATTATAGATTAATCTGCAGATGCACAAGAAATAGCCAGTTGAGGTCATAAATTTAAATACGGCAGACTTCCTGTTAGTACATGCCAATGTTACACCATCCAGAGTGAAGCCGATTTTCTGGGCAGACTGGGTATTAAATCAAATCTGAAGGTTTGCAGTAGCAAAAGCAACTTGCTGACAAAATTTTCACCTGCATGTATTGTTCTCAATTTTCAGAATAACCTGCAACTTTTTTAGGAAGATGGCTTTCACTAGCTAAACTGCAAATGTTAAGCACAATGACAGCACCAACACTGGTACAATTCCAGTGTACAGTATTTTAACTCAAAATGTTTTGCTCTATAAAACTGTTTCAACAATCATTCCAAGGCTTGCATATCTTCTTTCCCCCCCCATGTGTATTACTAACAAGCCTTGAGCCCTGCTTCTTCTTCTAGATCTTACCCCTCTAATTTAATAGTTTAGTCTGAAGTCACAGGCTGCAGATAAGTAACATGAGCCTTTTATCAACAAAAAATTATTCCGATATTTTCTGAGAGGTTTTACATAACTTAGGACACTTTATTGAAAATATTTAATGGGTATAATTTATCACTAGCAATGAATGTTAGAATTCCCATATTCTCATCCTTCACAAGTCATTAGCTAGAGACAGTAAAACATGCATGTGTCAATGCCTTTAGCTTTGCTCACCTGCGGAAACAGTCCTTATGAAATACGTATCTAAAAGGATTTTCTTATCCTAGAGTGCAATTCATTTTCAAGGCACTCATTTAGAGCCAGAACTGACAAATTTAATGAAGCAGTTCTCTACATAACGCTGTCTCAGAGGGATCTCTGAACACTAGCCCACTGGAGAAAGAGTTCACAGCATGAATTACAGTTACATAGCTGAAACACAAAGGACAGCAACGCTAAGAGTTCAAGTTAGTCATTAATTCTGCAATTCTAAGCTTGGATATTTTGAAAATAGCATATATACTCAGGGAGTAAATACTTTTTGAATGCCTTCCTGGTTTTTTGGCCTTCATATATAACTTGACAAAACACTTTTCAATTTTACTAACTTATGATATGCAAACCAGATACAGAGACAGACATTATGGGTGTGGAGCACTGCAATTTTCACCTCATAAAAGTACAAAGTCTATCATCAGGTACTACAAATACCAATAAGATTTTAAATTTTTTTTTTTTTTTTATATCAGCCACTTTCAGACAAAACATAGCAATTGCCAGAGCTATGGCTTAGACTGAGATGTTGCAGAAAGTGATTATGGCTATCAACACAGAGTGATCAGAATAGCGTGTTCCCAGGTGTGCTTTCCAATTCAAAGAGGTACTTGAAGTTTTAATGGAAATTTGGTTGAAGCACAGGACAACAAATGCTAAAATACTATGAAAGATTATACTTTTGATTAAAGATCAAAACTTCTAAATGGAAAAAAGATTATGGTTATTTTATATTGGTTTTATGAAAATAGCCACACCGAGGGAGTTATCGGAGCCAACCACGCATACCAAAACAACAGGATCAGTTGAGGAACAAAGCCCATGTCACTCTCTCAACACACTAGCCTTAGCCACTGATAAAAACCCACATGCCCTAAACCCGATGTGCTAAATAAATTAGGCTTTCATTATGTATTTTCTGGAGATATTATCTTCCTTTACCTCAATTTTACATACAGTGTTGTTGTAGGAAAAAATTGGCCAGGTCACATGGTTGAAATGAAATCAGAGTTGAAGTGGTTTATTGATGGTATGTAATTAACAGGCAGTCAGTGAGCTATACATTCAGGATCAATATCATCAAAACAACAGATAATCCATAATACTGGGCACATACAAAATGACAGCAAATGCTTACAATTTTCTAAACACCTTCCACTGCTAACTCCCCAAATTTCTAATCCCCTTGACTACACACTCACAACCTATCACAGACAGTATACAAGGGTCTCCCTCTTCTGGGGTGCAACGTTCCATTTACAAGCACCTCCGGGAGGTGTGGGGGCTCCAGCTCTGCGAGTACCTGTCCTGCTTTCTTCAGTTGACTAATTTGCAAGGCAGTGAACTAGATTTCCCAGAGCAATGTATGAATCCCCAGGGTGGGTCCCAGCTGCACTGGTCAGGGAAATTACACCATCCTGGACATAGGCTGTGATGCAGGTGGGGCAACGTCCAGCGCTGACAAACCCCGTTTTGATGCTGCTCTGCTCCCATTTTTCTCTCTCTGCTGTAGCAAGTTCTCATGCTTCTTTAGACTTCTTTTCAAGCTACCTCTTTTCTTTTTTCCTTTTTTCTTATATTGCTCCCAAAAATCTCTGGGTAGCTCCCTGGTTACCATTTAAACCATCTGACAGTCCTGTTAAGCAAACTTTGTTCTTTTTAATTTTTGCTTTAGCACTACCAGGTTTTGGGCAAACATCCTCTGAGGCAGTTTTGGGTATTCCATTCATACACACTGTTTACTCTTGAATTCCTCTCTGTGGTTATCCAGGCCATGTTACCAAGTAGAGCAGCCATGCTCTACTCCCCCATAAGCATTACCAGTAGGTTGGTTATACATAATAAAACTATTTTTGATGGACCTAGGACGAGAGGTATGATAAATGAGATGAAGTTTAATGGTTGAGTTCAACTAGATTGCAGCAATGTTTATAGCTAGACATGTAAATATTAGCCCTCAAAAACAAATTAGTAAGAATTAATGAGAAAGCTTTTAGAGCTGGGCACTAGTTCATAATAACGCTGTTAAGTTATAACACAGTCTGAATTAAGCATGGATTCACCACCCGGTGACATTTTATTCAGAACCAAAAACAGAAAGAATGCTTGTAGTATCACTGATGTCAGAACTAGCAAAACACAGATGTATGAGACAACACAGAAGGAAAAACAATGTTTTCAGGACCTAGGAATTATCAAAACTTCAAGAAATTAAGACAGTGTGCATATGTAATAAAACTAAACCAGTCACTGACCACAGATGACTTTTTAAAAGAATGCCCTTTGGACCTACAGTGTTAGTATACATTATGAAGACATGCAACCTTTGGAAGAAATATTGCCTGTTCTTCAGATAAAGGACACTGAATCAGTTATTTCACATGAAAACATCTCAGATAAGTACCAATAATAAGATAAGAAAGATTAAATAGATGATGCACATCAGTGCAAATGAATGCTTGATACTTCAAAGATAACTCAAAAAGTAATCAAGAGGGCAAAGAAAGGACCTCAAGATAATTACAAAGCTCAGTCATGAGATTACTTACATACATTTCAAATTTTCTGTTATGTATTTGTGTCATAAGTGTGTACAGTTCGAACTGAGAAGTTTACTAGTAATGAGAAAAATGTGAAATTTGTTTTTGAAAGTGTCATGTAACATAGAGGTCCAGACTATACATAAAGAGGGAGTGAAGAGACACTGAATGAAACAGGTCTGTCAAGTGACCTGTCTGAGGATGATTCATTTTCCATTTGCTAAAGTAGCATTTCTCTTCTAACAAGAAAGGAGCAAGCAGGCGAGGTGTTCAACTCATGTGAAGATACTTTATCCACCCCCTACAGACTGTACATAGTCTGTGGGGTGTCCAAGAACTACACTCACCAAAACACCCTTTGAGTATCCTAAAGATGACAAGAAAGGATTTGTTTCCTATTGGTGCTTTTAAGTAGTTTGGTCTTAGCTGACGTCTCCCCAGAGGGAACTGGTTCATCCTCACCTGTTGCCATAGCCCTATGTATATTCTGTAAGGATACGCCTGCAAATAGATAGAGAGCCTTCTTCCTCCTGGAAATCACAAGTTTCCAAGCCCTCTCATCTCAGGAGTCTCCAGACTCTACTCAGTGAGGTGCAGCCATCCCTTCTTCCCTGCAATTTAGGGTTTGGGCTTTTGCCTTGCACAAATCTCCGGAAAAACCCTGCTCATCTCCACAGCCAGCACACTGTCTCCTGCAGCTCCTTCGCATGAGGGCTGTGTGGCTCAGTGTCCCAGTCTGAGCATATTCTATCACTGGGAAGACCAATATCACTGCCAGCCTCAGCCCCAGCAGAACAGCCCGACCTGAGGCCTGGATGGGCAAATCCCCTATCCAGAGCTCCCTTCTAATGGGATCAGGTGGCTGGTCCAGCACGTGTTGGGGAACGCACCCTGGGACACATCACTATCATCACCACGCAGTCCAGTACCATCCTCAGCAGTACTACTAGGTCCATTTATAGCCCCTTACAGCGAAACTGTCACACAAGCAGCTGATTTAGCAGGTCAATTCCCTGCACATCCTCACGCATAAGTACTTAAAAAAACCCAATACAATCGTACTACCCTTCTGGAAGAGATTAGAATATGGTAGATTACAATTCTCAGCTCCAAGAAGGTGGGAAGGTTTTTTTGGTTGGTTGGTTTTGTTGGGTTTTTGGCAGTTTTTTTTTTTTTTTTGGGGGGGGGGGGGCCTTGAGGGGTTTGTTTGTTTGTTTGTTTTTAAGTAAGAAATAACTTTATGGGTGCCAGTTGTTACAGATGAAAACTATTTTTTTTTTTTGGGGGGGGGAGTGGGTAACAACTCATTTAAAAAAAATTGTACATGGACAGTTAACAGTATCAGCTTTATTCTCCCTGGTCTCCAATTTCCCAGGTGGTGAAATATCACTTTCCTCCATTGAGTACACTCATTAATCTTGCTGGAAAATTTAAATAGTGCAGTAGTAATTGACATTGAAACACTTAAGAGTAAATTAATAATTATGTGTTCAGCATAGGGTGCGGATATGGTGTGCAGTGTACTCAGACTGCTGAAGATAAACATGGAATAGGTATGACTCCTGAGCACAGACACCTCCAGATGCTTACATTCAAATAGCTGTTCAATATGGACTTCCATAAGCACAGGCCTGGTCGCATGAGTAAGTGCTTTTGGGGATCTGGTCCAATGATTCTCAACCTCTTTTAGGTATGACACCACAGGGCAGAAAACTGCAATTCTCTCTCCCACTCATGCCCAAAATAAGTCACTTCTGAATGTTAGATAATAAATATCGCTTGTGACATCATCCTAAAGGGTAAGAAGCGATTTATATTTATATGAATAGACATAGAGGACAAAAATGACCTATGGGAATACATTAAATGTCTTCATGTGAAAACCAGAACTCTATATTAAACTGAAAAATTGTCTCTCTGAAAGATATTTTCTTGCAGTGCAACTGGTATCAACCAACACAAATGTTAACAGATGTGTACGGTAACTAGGTTTACACACCTGATCATCTTTCAAAAGGGCAAATGCCTTGCTTTCATCAACAGTGTACTAACACTTCAGAGGGAAAAAAAAAGATAGTTTTTAAATTTAAGATTAGAGATCTACTAAACTATTTTGGAAGCCAGCAATATAAAAACTAAATTTCTAAAACTCTGTGGTATTGAAACAAAGAAATATCATTATGGTTACTTATTTAATTTAAATAGACTTTGCAGCTTCGTTTATGTTGGCAGTGAAATAGATTCAGACCATGGTGTATGCCTGGTAAGTAAATATCTCTGAGAAAAATAGCAGGTGGTCAGTGCATAAAATGGATTTGGGAACTGTTTAACTATGTTTCTTCCCGATATTCACTACAGCAACGCACCCAGGGCATCTATTTGACCTTACATTGTCTACTGCAATTTCCTGCCCTGAGAAGTTTAGGCCTTGACAACTAGAAGTTACAGTACCAGCCCTCAAACCGAACTCACTCACAAAAGAGTAGTGTCCACATCCAGCGAACAGACTGTGGGATCTGAGTGACAGTCTAACAATACTCTAGTCCTGAAATGCTTCTGGTCTTTGGTCTCGACAGAACAGTCACGGTAGCACTACATACGAAAATTGCTTTGATAGAGTCTGGCTTTTTAGTTGGTTTAGTAAAGAAATTGTTCTGTTCAACCTGAGCTACATCAGCAGGGAGAAAGCACAGAGAAAGTGAGATCGACTATCATGGCATTGCATATGAGCATGAAACAGAAGAATTTTGGAATGGCATGGTACGTAGGAGAAAAGTGTCAGTAGTGTAACTCAGTTGTAACTCAATGGAAACCCATCCGAACACTACTGAAACTCTTCCTATATATATTCCTCATCTCGCTCACGAAAGGTTTTACTACGTTGTCAGTGAACGAATCACTTCACTTTCCAGAATTAATCACTTTCCAATAGGAGTTGTCAGACAACTGTTAGTCTCCCATTATGAAATGATTTTATAAGCTAGAAAATTATCAAGTGCACAAGGTTTTGTAATTGCTGGGTTTTCCCAGTGTGCAGTGAGGGTGATAAAAAGGAATGGAAAGACAAACAGAACAGAAAATAAGAATAAGGAATGGTATGCGTAGACAGACAGCGTAAGATTAATATACACAAAATAAATGAAACATTTCCAACCAGAAGCACTTATCACACCAGCCTACCTACCTTGACAGAGGTCAGCTCAGGAATCATGAAAAGCATAGAAGAAATAGCTTCCATAACCTGAAAAATTTACTAAGGTAAGAAAGAAAATGAAAGTGGCAAAGAAAAGGTCTGAGAAAGTTTTACATTTTGCCCTTGACTTTTCTTTTCTGCCCTTGACTTTTCTTGCCCATGGCATTACACTTTCCTTTTGACTTCTCTTTACTGATAGTAAACTGGTGCAGTACTACTGAGAATTTCTTTTTCCCCATGAAAATAACCCTGTATTTTCTGCAATCCTAGATATGAATGTTCACCTGAATTTATCCTCCGGCTCCCCTCTGACTATTATTTAAATTGCTATTTGGAAAGTGCATTCAGGCTGGGGGCTTCTTAGCTGTTAATGGTTTCATAAAGCACGTGGGATAACGCAACTGCAGTTCTTCAACCACTCAGAGCAGACAACATGGTGAGGGCAACCCTGTGCAGTCTTTTACTTGCAGAGTATTTCCACAGAGGGAAGATAGAAGGAATGTGTGCATAAGCGGGATATGCTCCCAAAACTCTAAATTTGTATTAAGATTCAGGATGAAAATCAGGATGCTATAACTCAATTCTCTGTAGACACTTAATAAAATGTTCAAAAAAACTCCAGCTTTTTAAAACCAAATACAGCTGTACAGCTACAGACTTCCACTGCCAAGAATTCACCAAGAATTTTGCATACACCTAAATAGTGTTGCGGAATATTTAGTAGATTTCCATCTTTATCCCAAATAATATACTATATTCAACATATTTTTATTTCATATTAAAAAAACCCACCAAGAAAACCCCACCTTTGAGGACACAAGTGCAAAGTCTAATGTGTCTGCTTTTTCTCGCAGAAATTAAATTTGCCATTTCACTACATGAATTCAAGAGGGGTTATAGCTTCCAGTAGACTTGAAGGCATCAACAATGAAACAACTTTTTTTTAATATCATAAATGGAATTATTTACAGTTGGCATTTAAAAGACTTTGTCATAAGAGGACCATATGTAATATTTTAAGAGCAATAATTAATTCCTTACAAAGCCAAGAGCTCACTAGCAATACAGTTATCTTTCTCTTTTTCTCATAATCCTTAAGGTAACAAAATAAGCTCTTTTCATTCAGTAGCTGAAAACATTTTCGTGTAACTACATAGTGTTAGTTAAACTGATGACAACTGACTCTCAAGCGTGGCCAGTAATCTGCTATTCACAGAAAAGGACAGAAAAAAGAAAAAAAAAAATCACTGATCACATCCACCTGGGATGCTTTGTTTCAAAACATGTCTAAACATTACAGGTAAAAATGCTAGAATGCCCACTTACTGAGAAAGAAAAAAAAATTGAATATTTACTATGAGCATACATAAATCATCATTAGCAGAAGAAAGGAAATTAATTCTTGTCAGAATTCTACTAGTCAACCATTCTACCAAAGTTTTTCTCTACCACCTTGCATTTTCTATGTACTTCTGCACAGAGCACGAAGATTGGCTAGGCATAGTTACCCTTGTGATCTGTATGTATATGAGACACTATATGCAAAATACCGACTTCAAAAGAAGTGGCTGCAGCAGAATACTAGCAGAATTCATTGCCAAGATGAAGTTAGGCTTAGCTTAGATTAAAACTGCCTATAGCTTTTGGTCTAAGCTTCAGACATGGAGGTTCATTAGAAAAAGATTCATAATTCTTTCCTTATACCTTGTCAGTTCAATTAATTCTCTCATTGAAAAATGGAGAACACCAGACTGTGGAACTTTTTAAATTTTTAAGATATTAAGTAATGCGACAGGTGACAAATTTGAGCTGGGTTATGTGACGTTCCTTCATCCCACCATGAGACCACCCTTCTGGCTATACACTTTATAAAATTATCTATTTTTATGTCTAGGAAATACATATATTATTTATAAAAGTATTCCTGCAAATCAAAATAAGAATATACAATACTGAAAGTGTTCATGAAAGAACCTGTGCCAGTTTTCTTCAATTTCCTTAGCTGAGGTTTAAGACTAGGTACCAAAACTACTTAAGATCTGAAAGTTTGGCTTAGATTACCATTTGAACTTCATTATTAAAAAAATCTCAACATGCACTGACATGAAAAATGGGGCTTCTCCATATGATTACTCTTCTGTGCTTACTACTTGTTTACAAAAATTTCCTGTGTAAAAAGAAAGACACACACTGGAAAAATCATTAACTCAGTCCACAATCCAAAGCGTAATTACTGGACAAGGCTCAAAAGATTTCTGAAGTTTTGCTACTATGTCCAGAACAGAAGAAATTTTAAATGTTTCTCAAAATACAAGTTCTGGGCAACTGCTTCTCTTCAGCTGGCTAAGACACTCGGACCAGTGTTGCCATGAGATGGACGTGTTTCCTTCGAGTCTCCTCCAAAAGCAAAATGGGGGGGGGGGGGGGGGGG
>NW_010432084.1:26167-26409 GCF_000710305.1 Buceros rhinoceros silvestris
TCTTAAGGTAGTTCCACAATTCCCATATCCTGACTGACTCCCTTTCCTCTTCCAATTACTAACTTCACATGTGATTTTCTAAGTAGCACTTTCGTTGTAGGGTGTCCTGGGTTCAACATGGAGGAACCGGATGCTCCCATGTTGTCTGGCTTTCTTCTTCCCCGAGAGCTGTGGTTTTTCCAAGCTTCTGGGAAGGAGGACACACCTCTTTGAAGTCATAAAAGGGGGCATATTGAGACATT
>NW_010432084.1:26744-36939 GCF_000710305.1 Buceros rhinoceros silvestris
CGGCGGGGTTGGTCTAATGAACTATCTTGCCCTGATGGATGGACCCAGCGGTACCCCTTATCCCTGCGGCGGATGAAGTAGCCCCTACGCACAGGAGAATTTGAAGATATTCCCTTAAGATGCGATCTGGCTAGCCCGCGGCGCAGATGTGTGTGTGGGGGAGTCTGGAAGAAGCTATCCTTGGCAGAGGGCCCTACAGCCACCCCAGAGGAGAAGAGAACTATTGCATGTGAAAGGTTTGCCTCCAGGAGAACCCCATATCGAGCTTTGCGCAGATGGACGAATTACGGGAGGACATTTGCTCTTTCCCGCCCCTCCACTGGCGTGGTGAGCCAGTGTGGGGTGATGTTTGTAAGCAGCGGGAATTAGCCCGATCGGAGAGTTTATACTGTACGCTTGTATTTATTCTCCCTTATCCCTTTCTCTCCCTTTCCCAGTCTGATTTTACCTTCAAGGGCATCTCTCTCATTAAATGTCCCTGCTTCTATCGCTTATATGTGTTATTATCTTCCTTAGCCCGACTAAGACTAATGAGATCACTAAAGCAATGCTCTTATCAGCACTTTTAATGAGCATCAAAAGTTTTCTGTGTGTGTTTTGGCAGGATTCCCAGCTAAAACATACCTGTCCGTCGCATCCTTTCGGTACGGGGGAACAGCCCCCCGTTTCAAACCGCGACATAGGGCTAACCTTAGAGCTGCAGTTTAGTCTTAGCTTGCTGAAAGTATCCTCAATGCACATCTACACTCAGCTCATAACCACTCCAGTTCTACATCCAGCTGTCCAATATCCAAAGGCTTCTGCAAATTATCCTGAGGTACTGGCATAAGCTACGTAACTCAGTCACAGCTACTGGAAATCTTGTTTCATTTTCTTCAGTACAAATCAAAAGTTTTCCCACTAATTCTGTTATCAACTCCCACCTTAAAACGGTCTAGAAAGAGTCTCTGGCTACTGTGTTTCTTGAGCTGAATTTTAGCTTGTCACCAAGAATTATGATCTTTTGCAGAAAACAATGTTAACACAAGCATTCCTTCAAGAGGAGGCCTCTCTAGGGCTGCAGACACAAGGAGCACATGCCAACAGCACACCTTCATTCCCTCTCTGAGAACGGGACAGTGTATTCTGCTCAGGACAACCCACGGCAATTTGATGGAGTGGGCCTGAAGAAAAATAATGTCACGTACACCCTGGAAGTTTTGGAGCATAACCACATATGACTAATGCCTGCCAGGGATTGAGAAGTTGTAGGTCACTTTGCTCACACAAGTATTTGTCTGAGGAGCCTGTCCATGCTTCTTGGTGACAGAATTATAGATGAGTGCAATCAGGTCATCTGCAATCTGTTATATTTTTATCTGGAACTTACCTACCTCAGATTTCTACAGCTCAGTAGATCTTTTAGTACAGATAGCTCTTTGTGTGGTACTCTGCTGGGTAAATTTGGTCCCACAGTCCGCTGATATGCACCCATATCATTCGCAGTAACTCTTCTCACGTAACCTGGTAGTATATCAAAATGATCTGCAATATAACATTTCTGTTGAGGTGCTGGGAGATACAGGGGGAACGTGCAGACTTGCTACATATTGTACACCCAACCTAATCCATTTCCCTGCCATGTGAACGTTAGCCTGTCTGCCCCTAGCAAGACCAAACTTTTAAAAAAGTTCTAGAACACTTCAAACTCCACATAAATGTTTTAGTCCCTAAACAAACGTGTTGGGGTACGGAGGGAATAGAAGTCCACATTAAACTTGCAGTGCAGTTGTAGTGATGCTGTGGACCAATTAGGTTGCTTTTATTTAAAAAGTAAATGTGTTTGTTCCATAGGAAAATTGTCAGTACAACAACAGTCCGCTATTATGTATTCCGCTTTGAAATAGAAATATTTGAGGGGTTGTTTTGTATCTGTTAAAAGTCAAGGTGTCAACAACACCAGAAACACCAAAATGCTATGACAAAAGTGTCTGAAGCCTTTGAAACAGATCAAAAGTAGTGATTTGTTTGATCCAATTTGCTTTAAAAGTGAATATTGAAATATTTAATGTGCTTGGTTCCCACACAAGAAAATTACTGTGCAATTCCACTGTTTCCCCCACCAGTGAAATCTGATACCTTCTCCAGCTTTTTTCCTGTAAAAATTTTCCTTCTAGAGCTAAATATGGTAATCAACAGGAAGAATCAAAATTACAGTTGTGGAGCAATGTTCCATTCTGCAGTAAGCTGAATTCACTTAACCTCATGATCAAAATGTACAGTACATCTCACTATTTGCTCTAATGTTTGTGGGAAATTAATATTCTGGCAAGGTGCGCTCAATGTGTGACTGAATTCACAAATGATATTATCCAAAATAAAATAAATAAATCATGTTTCATACAAAGATACCATGGCTTTTTTTAGATGAAAATTATCCTTGAAAAGAGGCATAAAACATAATCAAATAGACCAAGAAAAGAATGAAAGAAAATCTCAGAAGGGTTTAAGTATTCGAGATAAAAGACATATGAAACAACTTTGGATGTAGGGGGGAAAAATACTCCATGCTTGGATAAGAATAGAGAGAAATATTAAACAGAAGCAGTGGTTTTGTGCTTTAGAGGTCACACTTCTTCCTTTCAGTGATCCCCAGTGAAACCAGTAAGAATTTACACTAATATGTACTGGAAGAGCAAGACTGAAATATGCAGTAAATGTAATAGGAGAAACCCAAAGATTGCAACTGTTCTCACATGTGAGAAGGTATTTCATACCTTCCTATCAATCTAGACACAAAGGAGTATAATAATTTATACTGGTATTTGTAAAATTCAACAGCACATTCAACATTCAACATTAAAGGAAGAATTTCAGTGGAGAATATGGAAGCAATTTTTCTTATCAATAGTTTAATTGTAGGTAAACACTTTCATGAACCACCAAAGAGATCGGATCATTCAGCGTACGTAGTGCTGCGTAGTGGAGTGCTATGCTCTTTAAAAGCATTCTCACAGCAAAGTCTGCCTTCAGTACTGCTATCTCAGCCATGGAATATGCAGTCACGGTGAGCCATTTTACTGTCTAAAACTTCAGTTTATAAACAACTTCTCAAATGACCTTCCAAAAAATTATTCTGAAAAAAAAATATTCGTTGAAAAACTTCCATGTTCATAATTGATAAACTCATAATTCCTAAGCTGAGCCCCAAAGTTGGGACAAGGCTTATTTCATGATCAGTTAGACTCTGTGCTTTACTTTCCCATCATCCACCAATTCTTCATCACAAACAAGGTGTAATTCAACTTGCAGTGCCTAAAATAACAACAACAACAAAAAAAAGCCTCAACATCTCAGACACTGCCATGTCAAGGCATTGTCACACTCTTTTCTTAAGGTCCCCAGCTGTCCTCCTCACATAAAATCCAAGTTCATTCTTTATACAAGACCTACTTTTGTAGAGATGTAACTACTCTATGGACCATGTGAAAGGAAATTTTTCTTTACAGGGATCAAAAAAGACCCCTGGTTCTCCTAGCACTGGGGCCAGCAGCGATGTCACTTCCATACTTGAGAGAGAAGAAGGGGACTGGAGCAGTCCAGGGCAATCAGCACTTCCGTGGAAGTCACAGGTTTTATGACATTGTCCATGAAATGTATTCAGAGCTTGACAAAAGTATGGAAAAGTATTACCTTCCTCCATACCTTTTGGAAATAATTTTGCTGGCGTTATTCTCAGTCAGCTATCTGAACAATCGCTTGGTGGGAAGCTAAGCACCCACAGGCTGGATGGTGCCCAGTGCTCAGGCTGGCACCACATCTATGCTGTTCGCTGCGCAGGAAGCTTTCAGCCTTAGGGCATAGCAGTGTTCCAGTACCAAATGTCTCACTTTGCCCAATTAGAGCTTTAGAAATTCACAAGGTAAATATCTGGGGATTACGTGGGTCATCACATCTTTCAGGGTACTTCATTTCACGTGGTTTGGGACTGGTTTTAAATACTTTAGACACATGTATTAGCAACAGAGAGGAAAAGATTACAAAATCAAAGCTGAAACCGAATCTGCCTCAACGATGCTGGAAAAGAAGCACAAATTAATCCCATAATCAATAGGCCCTTAAGCAGACATTTTCTACAAGTCTGTGCCAGAATGTTATGGCAAACAGGAGGACTCCACAGGACTTAAAACTGAAAACAATGATGAAAGACAGACTGCACTGAGACTAGGCCATCAGCAGTACTTTTCAACTTGGCATAAGAAAAATAAATGGAAGTTTCTTAATTGGCTAAACCACATCTGTCTAACACTTTGACAGAATTAACAAAGAGAAGTAAAGTCTGTTGCTCCCACTGAGGCATGTTAATATGGATCTGATAACTTGCATGATCATAATATATGCATTTTTATAGATATTTGCATTAGAAGTAATTTCGTAAGTCTAAAAGTCTAAGATCTTGAATGACACAGCTCTTTTCTCAGTTATTTACAAGCGAGTGGCTCCACTGATTCCAGCGGGATGCTCCTATTGCAGAGATGACAGAATAGTACCCCACAGATATGCATACAATACCCTGGCAAATACTAAACAAAAAGGAAAAAGTTATTTCTGAACCCCCATTTCCTCTTTCAAATGCATATTTATCCAGTGCAATGCAACACCATGTCAGAGCTAGCCAGACTAGCACATTTATACAGCACCACGCAGGGATATTAGCTGAGGTCTCAGAGAGAATATAACCTCGTTAGAGCAACATTGTTCATGGACTAATTAGGCCTGCCTCTCAAGCAAGGCTAATTATTCCCAGTACAGCACCATACTGATATCGCTCTGCTACTTCTGGGTTCTGGAGCTAGATTATTCAGCAGTAGCTCAGAGATCTCTGCCCCACGCTGTATTCAAAATTGTAAACAAAATCATGAGAAATGGATGTATTATTCTGAGATAGCTGCATGATGCACTGCACTGTCTTGCTTCATCTATCAGGGACATCAAAATGAAGGATTAACACGTCTATGCATTGAGATCTTTGTTTAAATGGGAAATTCCACCACTACATCCAACAGTTGTACTACAGAGAAAAGTTACACTGCAGGGAACAAATATCCCAGAGCTGGAGTCCAGGGTGGCTACAATCATCTCACTAGGCACGTGCCACACTCAGAGGAACCCCAATAAAAAAAATAAAAAGGTAAGCCAATACGAGAGAGAAGGTCCAGGCTTCCACTATTTTTCTTGAAGACCAGCTTTGAGTAATAGTACAAAACAGGTTTCTTACTCATTTTGAGACTGCCTCGCCACAGTTAAAGTACAAATCAGAGTTCCTGCACTGTGGTGGAGTATTGAGCACAGTCATCTGAGAAACCTGGGGATATCTCTTACCACAAGGCTTAGGAGAGTTTGTCTTTGTTGTTTCAGATGCAAAAGCTGATAGCAAATCTGTGTCAACAAGTGGCCTTACAGAGCCCAGACTAGAAATGACAAGTGAGCTGGGACCAAAGCCAGCTGCCCTGGAATCACTCTAGGTCTCAATTCTGGGTGCAGTTGCAGATGAGATTTGTGTACCAGGTGGATTCAACCAGTAAGACAGTGATCTGCATGGTATAGGGAAGAAGGAACTGTTTGACATTCAGCACAAAAGGAAAACCAGCGCTTTTACATAAAACGTACAGAGGCATCAACAAAATTGTTGTTCATGGGGCAGTCAGGCATTTTCCTATTTATTCAGTGGAAAAGTTTCCTTTGTATCTTTAATCCAGCTATCTTCTTATAAAAAAAAAAATCTGTGAAATAAAAGGGCAAGGCGAGGTCTCTCACATCACCACAGAACTGAATGCATCTTGTTTTGACACAGCCCTAACAAGCAGCCTAATGTACAAGAATAAAGACAATAAATTCCAAGAGGATTTGAGCCCTACATTGCTGACACACGCTTCTGTGATAAGACTGAATTGTGAAGAGCCTCCTGCTAAGGACAGTGGTTTTGTCCAGTCCTTGTTGTGATACCAGGTACCAATAAATCCAGTTTTCAAAAGAAACTCTAATAGGAAACATGAAATAACAGACATGCGAGCTAAGCTTTTAAGCCATTGGTATACTGTATGCACTTTCTTTTCTTACTGGCAGTTGTTACCAGTATAAAGATTTGAAAGTACAAATAATAGGTTCTAATGAAAATGAAAAAGAAAAGAAAAATAGGCAGAGCTGTGATGACAGCTTGTTCCCCAGAATTTCAATAGAATTAAACAATCAGTTTTGATGACAGGAGCGCAGGGACAGGCAGAAAGACATCATCAATTTAAAGTCAATTTACCTTTGTGGTTACTAGGCTGTAAATGAACACCTCTTCTGACATAGCATAAGCAATGAGTTCTTTAGGGGTTTTACTTAATATCTACCTTGCACAAAAGATACTAGAGCAGTCATGAGAATATCGGGATTAATTTGGTCCCTCTCCTTCCTGCTGTTCAACCCAACCTGTTCACCGTAAATTTTTGTTTTGTTTTTAACAATGAATAGAAGAACATTCAGAGCATCTCTCATTGCACAGATGAAATCCTCTACTGCTGCCCAAAATACAGCATTTTAACTCCAGCAGCAGAGTGGCAAATGCCATAAAATCCACTATGTATTGGACTATTGCAAATTTGCACACAGAGGCATAAAAAGCATAGGAAGCATAAAACCGTTGATATTAGGAAATACTGATTTAGAGAACAGAAAGAAGAGAAATCTTGTTTAAAACCAGTTAATTCATAAAGACATAAAATCCAATTCTACAGGAAAGATAAATACTGTTGGCAACTAAACATTTCATCTTTAACATGCATATCCATTTTCCAGTCCATTTTCAGAAATGTTCATATCTATTCAGTACAAGCTGACAAAATGAAAGGTTTTAGTAACTCAAAGCTTATCCCATCCAACCTCTGCACTTGTGTACTGTTTAACATGCTAGTGCCTGATTGTTTCTGATAAAAAGATATAGTATATCTTGCTAAAGCTGGCGATATGCCAAGTGATGCAGTGACAAATAGCCTTCTCGATTCCTGACAAAATACTCCCTCTGCTGTACAATACACACCGTTACATAAAGCCCGATGCACATATATACGTAAACTATGAACAGGTTGTGGGTATAAATAGGTGTCATAAACCAAAGAAACGATTCACCCTTCCAGAACATCCTTGCTGAGAACAGAAATGTCTTTTGTGTCCACCAAACAGAAAGTTAGTTGCAACTTATTTCAAACAAATAGGATGAATATACTAAGATAAAACATAATAGGCACCTGGACCTCAGAGACTGTAGCATTCCTAAATTATTTAGTTTTGTAGTGAATGTTAGAAAATAAAGTGTCAAAAGCCCAGTTAAGACATAGATAGAAAAAATCTAAACATAGGAATATGGGATGAAGGAATAAATTCAGCCATAGTTTTGTTTTGTTTGTATTTTACTGCTTCTATTATATACCCAGAGTTTGCCTCGATTCAAAGTTGCTCTCTCTAGAGTTTCATCGTGCCTCAGCAGTAAATGGTAAGGTGGTTAACAAGGCTGGAAAGCTTAACATTTCATATGGGCTGGAAAAGTCTTCTGAGATAAATTTTCCATTTAGAACTGATGTAATCCAAGTTACATAAGAAGACTTGGAAAACCAAAGGCATTCAAGAGACCTCACTTGGAACAAACCGAAATGGTTGTGTCGAGTACACGAGATTGTAGATCTGTCCGTGCCACGCAGAAACAGAACAACCTGCAGTACATGAATGGGAAGTAGCATCCATGTGCCATACATGTTGCAAAGTCTCTGTGCCAAAGAACACGGAACGACACCTCCAAGTTTATATCACAAATCTGTTTTAATATTCAGTGTGTACAACCTCTCCCTCTCCCCCAGAAAGCTGAACGCTTCTCCTAGGAGCGCACCAAAGTACATGCACAGCAACAGATAAAACATTGTTATCCATAAACAGAGGTATAATTTTTGCTTTTAAAAAAGTTTAAATTAGTTTTTAAGGATGGAGATTAGGGGGTTTTTGCATTCAGATAGCTCACTAATCTATATTAGTAGTGCCTGACAGAAACACTTTCTCTTTGCTGCAGGCTCTTCCACTCAATTTCAATTCATAGGAATGTGTTTAAGAAAACAATAATTGAGGAACAAAATCACCTGCATCTCATGTTTTTATTATATATGTTTGAGGTTTATTCTAAGGAGGTGTTAAGAAATTTAAGTTCTGAGGTCTAACTTAAGGCATATTGTGATTATGTATTAAATGTCACTAAATATTCAAATTTTATCTAACTGTCATTAAGATAATTTACAGAAATTAGCCATTCCAGGGCAGAAAAATGAAAATGCTGTAATAACAATAATACTGAGTTACCTGGGAATACAAAACCAAAGAGAATTTATTTCTAGAAATTCCATTAAAATTATTCTTTTTAAAGTAAAAGCTAAAAACTAATTGCTTCTAAGCATATTTAGTAGTAACCAGTTGTCAGTTTAATTTTAACATAAAAAGGTATTATATAAATTATTAATCTCAGAAATATGTCAAGAATAAATAATTATCCAAAAAGCAGAATTCAGAAGAAATTCCCTTTGCATTTTTCTTGTAGGAAGTACAATAAACGTCACCGTTTGCTCACTAACAAATAACAACTGCAGCTAGCTGTGTGTGCTAAATCGCATATGTGGGGAGGTGGGAGGTAGAATCTGTTGTTCATATCACACCTTTGAGCGTGTATCACATGGACCTACACCAGGAATAACAACGACTCTATCCAAAAGAAGGACTGAGGCATTTGTTACAGCCCCAGCATCACGCTGTAGTCCGTGTTTAAGCAAAACTTGACAAAAGCAGTCCTTTGCAGTATATCAATACTGCCACAGGATGGCAGAAAGAACACCTGATAATTTCCCTGGCTTTGCAGACTCCCAAGGTGCTGGTGAAAGCCTATCACCAGCTGAATCCCCTGCTGCCGGTGCTCCATTGCGTTTGCAGGACGAGTGACGAATATACGAAGTCGCACTTCCAGAACCTTACACAAATTGTAAAAAGCCTTAAACGCGATAAAAATTAGTAGTTTTAGCGCTACTGATTTTCATATTATAATCTCTTAAGAGCTACAGAAAATTGTTGCACTTTGCTGGAAAAGAAGAATCAGCTAAATTTATAAAACATACCATCAGTCAGTTCATGCCTGGTGAAACAACCCCTTGTGCCAGTCTAACAGCAAAATTAGTGTGACACATCTCAGAGCACACAACCCCACAGATGGAAAGCCCTGTCAGACCAATCTTCAGGCTGAAGATTGTACACAATGCAAAGGAAAAGCAGGATGCTATGGAGAACAAACCAGCTGTGAACTCGCATCAAAGAGCCCTTCTTGCCCTCAGGCAGAAAATAATTTCTGGAGGTATTTTATTTGTTTTCTTTTCAAGCTGTTTACTACCACTAACGGGTATTCAAGAGATGCTGAGTAACATGGAGACAGTCACCTGATAAATGATTGAACTAAGGCAACACATCATAAAAGATGAGCTTGCTTACATGGGACATTTGCCACCTTAGGTCCCATTGCCTTGTTTGTGTATGTTATTCCTGCAGTCATGGGATTAGCAACCACCTCGGAATGAGCAGAAATGAGCTCACCAGTTTACCCAACTCTTTTCTACCTCTCCTCCTGCTTACGTACAGCACTGGGATGGAGAGACTCCAGGGTGCTGCAGCTTATGACTCCATCCCAGTTCTTTTGCTTCTGTCACAGGAACCTAATGTTTCACAGTAGTAAAATTTGGGAAGGAAGCCTGTGGGAAATTTCTGAACTTCTGAAGTTCAGAAAAAGTAACCACAACTTTGTTTCTTTAAGCAAAGATTACTGGATCACACTTAATTCTTTTTGGTGCAGCAAGCCGAGGAGAGAAAAATCTTCAACGCAGACCCAGCAGGAGATTTTAAGCACATATTTTCCCCTAGGAAAAGAATATTACAAGATTTCATCTCAATGCTTTTGATCCTCAGAGAAATAAGGAGATTTACTTTTTTTATTATGCCACAAAATTATAG
This sequence comes from Buceros rhinoceros silvestris, assembly GCF_000710305.1. Taxonomy (NCBI): domain Eukaryota; kingdom Metazoa; phylum Chordata; class Aves; order Bucerotiformes; family Bucerotidae; genus Buceros; species Buceros rhinoceros. The sequence goes on from NW_010432084.1 coordinate 36,798, forward strand.
CATGTCTATTGAAACAACAGTTGAGACACATCTCTTTCTTCCTGCACCAAGTAATAGCCAGAATTTTCTTTAATTTCTACCTTTTTCCCTTGTTCTCTACCTATGAAGATGAAGACTTTTCACATTAAAATTGCTATATCTC
>NW_010432084.1:37064-56858 GCF_000710305.1 Buceros rhinoceros silvestris
AAGAGACAAAGAAGTAACTGATACTGCAGACAAGATCTCTTTCCTTTGGCTAAGAAAAAACCTGCTACTCACTGAACGAAAGAACTTATATTAGGTTCAGAATAATGATAAGAGCAAAGCATAGCTTTTTTTCTAGGTTTCAGACAAGGATAAGGATTCAGTGCATTCAGTCAGGTGAATAATTCTAGTATTTTAGTTAATCCAAAGAAATGAAAGTGCTGTTTCTACTACTGAACCTCAGAAAAATGTTCAGCATATCCCTGGACCAGTCTGTTCTACAGTATTTGTAATGTAATGTATTTCCAGTCATTTAGTGACAGACTTGCAAGATATGTTCAGCTAGTAGTAAAAATCTTTTTCCCAGCAGAAAATCCATTTCTGGATTTATCCAAAATGAATTAATGGAAGTCAATAGCCTCTAGAGCAGCTTTTATTTTTCCAGACTACTACCCATTTCCTCTTGTTTCTTCCTTGGAAACACCTTGCACCTTGCTCTCTACTTTAGTAAGGCACCAGCTTAAACAATTTGAAGCAGCCCAACAGTAGTCTTAAATTAATTAGTGTCATCCATCCCTTCCCCTGACATCTGGAGATGACACCTTGTGGCAGCTTCTCCTTTAGCATTGTCTTTAAGAGTGATACATGACTGCAATTTTCCTCCGTCTGCCGGTGTAACAGCAAGCCTGGGGACTTTTTGGATTTGCTGGTACTTTTGATGATAATAGATTTGCACCTTTAATGCATATAGCAATATTTGATGGTGCTATAGGAAAGCAACCAATTTCAACCTGTTCTGAGTTTGTACCTACAGTCGTGTCTCCATTTTATGTAGCACCACTGACAAGCTACTGATCTTTTCAGCATTGCAAACCCTAGTTTTCTTATCTACCAAGGCCTGAAAGTTGCTACGTTTGGATAAACAAACACACCCTGGATTGCAGCTGGCCCTTTGGGATCTGCAGCTATACAGAAACGTGCAGACCTTCGATTGTAGAGTCATTTCTAGAAAACAAACCACTCAGGACTTTAATTTCCTTGTTTTGTTTGGGGTTTTTTTGGTTCATAAACGATGGTGCATTTTACCTGACTTTCTCAAAAAGTCAAGTTTGCTTTGTGCAATTAGGGATGTACACAAATTGGCACTGCGAACTGTTTCTTACTACTTTCCTCTGGTGAACTTTAGCAATTCACAGATTACCCTAAAAACAACTGTACAGTCTGTATGCTAGCTCCAGAGACAGTATCTTTTCTAACTGCTTTTTAGTTATGCTTTATTCATAATTCAGTGATAGGTTTAAATTTGCATTTGAGCAGTTCCTCATGCTTCCTAACAGTTTCACAATTGAAATGTCTTGCTTTTCTGTTACCTGCCACTGATTGCTTCAAGCAGCTTTAAGTTATTTAATGATTGAGAATACAGACCATAATATGAAACGTTTTCATGTTCAGCCCAATGTAAATTTGTGCTAAAAATAAACATGAAAGGCTTTACATAATAAGCAAAACATCCTAAAAGTACATCACACACTGGAGCAGCTATGTTCAAATTAAAACTGTATAGCGAGCAATGATGAATTCAGAACAATTGCAACACCTCTGCACTGAGCGTGTCAAATACACTGTCATTTTTTCTCATACATGAATCAAAAATAATTCAGAGCCCTTACGTCTTTACAAGTGCGGAAACTATTACTTTAAAGTGAATTTCCAAATACCACTTTGAGTTTCATTTCAGAAAGATAGGTGGTAGATGTTTCAGCAAAGTTCTGCTTAATCTTCTCTCAAATGAGATGGGGAAAATATACTATTATAAAGATGAACAACTCTGATGTCTGCAAAAAAACCCAAAATCATTTTGTTCACATCAACTTTCACAAGTCCAGCTCCAGCTTTCATTTTTGTGTATAAGAGACACTGAAAACTTCCCTAAACATTTTCCTTGATGTTAAAATTGTTCTGAATGTAACTCACTTCATGCTATAAATTGAATTACCACTAAATGGCAGAAGACACAAATCTACATCATTCTTATATTCGGGGACTCATTATTGGTTTCCCCTGACCCTCAAAGCTCTGAAAGATACTAATTTTACAATCTACTAGTAAACATGATATAACCTTTGTGATTCCTCATTCAATTTTTCACACAAGAAAATATTTCAGAAGTCACAATAAGCCTAAAACTAGAAGTCTAAAACAGTAATAGAACAAAATACAAGAACCTTAGTGAAATTTTGTTCTGCATTTTAAATTTTTATTCTTAATCTAAAAATTTTTTTCATGGAGCAAGTTTCATTGAAGAGGTAGCCAAAAATGTGTTAAAGTGTTCTTGAATATCAAACCTTGCATACCTCACTCTCATCCCCCAGTAAGATCTTTATAAGAAAAATATTGCTAGAAATATAATGTAAAATCTTCAGGAAAAAGATCATTCACTGTCAAATCCAACAGTCTGCTGCAAAGCTCTTCATATCAGTTGTCTTCTCAATGACCAGCAATTGGTTTCAGAGTAAACATCCTTCACAGATTATTAGGATCACACTGCTTTTAAGACTAAGGACTTACTATATACATCTGACTATCTACTCATCAGGGTAGATACCGCAGCATTTCTCCACACTGTGTTCACAATTCAAAGACCATTTTCATAACTTCAGTGGCTAGGTGAGAGAGATTATGATAATGGAAATTTTGATTTCAGAACACAAGATGGCAGCCTCCAAAAGGGAATAGGAAGATGTCTCAAATCACTTCCAATGTTTAGGGACCTTTTCATAGCAACAGTACTTCTTGGACAGCAGGAGTCCAAACCTTGCCATCCTTTTCACATGAATTAGTAACAGAAAACATGAATAAGAGCCAAAAAGTAAACACTAAGCTAAGTTATATTTCATGAAGAGAAAAGAATATTAAAAATAGAGTTTATGGGAAATATTTTGCATATTTCCATCTGACATCTCAAAAAGCTTTAAAGTAAAAAATGCGGATTATTATTTCACAAGCAAAACTTACAGGTAAAACTTACTAATACATATATGTAAGATCATCCAAGAACTATTCACATCTTTATCATGCAAATACAAATTAAGTAAATGCTTCTTCCCATAAATGGCCAAATTTTATACACGTATGGCTATATTGTGATTTATGGGGAGCAGCTAACAGCCAGATTTCAGTTACAAAGCTGGATACTAATCCCCAGAAAACTTTGACATTGCTTATTATCTGAGACTATGCTAATTATACCATACACTACACAAAGTAAAGGCCTAGCACAGTTTATTTTCCTCCTTAAATAATATGCAAAGTGTTTGCATGCACATGGAAACATAACTCCAGGGATGGGCTTCACCTTTTGTAACTTCTATCTACAAGAATCAGACATCCTTTTCCAGACTATCAAGTAACAGAAAAAAAAAAAGATTAAACTACACATCTCATAAAGAATCTTGAGGGAAAGAGACCTAAAAAGCTATTTACACAGTAATGACTCAATTGTAGGTCGCATACATGAACTCACAACAAAATACAACTACTCTATTCAGTGCACTTCCATTTGCATTCATATCTCAGTAATACTAATGACTTCATTATTTCTTAATAAGTCATAATATATTTTAAAGATATGTATGACTAAGTCAAAACAAAATTATATTACAAAAGCTCCTCAGTTGATTTTCATCTTTTTAAGCAAAACATATTCCAAACCTCATAAACTAATACACCACAACATTACCCTAAGGACTAGTTAATAAAAAATAGACACTTTCCTCATCAGTGGAAAAAAACCACAGTTCCCCACTCTTTTGTAATCAGAGCTTTTACTCCCATTTCTCTCCACAGACAAAGTCCTTTCCTTCAACGTTATCCATTAAATGCTTGTCCAAAAGCAGCTATTGCCTTCTACCACCCAAAAGAGAAGCCTAGAGTTATTTAGGCTAAATACCTAAATCTCTAAGTTACTAAACTTAGGCAAAATTAATCCCATATTCACAGCTAGAGCATCCAACTGAATAGGACCTGTGGCGACAACAGTGAATGAAAATATCAGTGACTAGAAAACTTGATTTACAGTACTTGAGACACTAGTGTAGAATGGACAAGTAAGACACCACAACAGGCACTCTACAAGAAACATTTTATCTGGAAGGTTTCTAGACCATCCAAACACTTCCCCACAAGCCATATGATACCTCAGAATGATTTGCAATATAAAAGACCAAAGTGACAAAAAACTTTCATGTCTCGAAGTTTAAAGACAATTTAAATCTTGAGGCTGGCATACAAGGCGAGTGTGTAGGCAGGCAAAATCCTTTTCAAGAGCAAGGCCTGAAGGATGCTGCAGTGAGAATCGTAACTAATATAACAGATGGTAGAGCACAGCATACCCTTGTATTCTGGCACATTTCAGTTACTGCCTATCATTTGGTTGCACCTGTGTCTTTTTCTACTCAAAGATTAAAGTCCTGGGAAGCTGAACATATTTTGCTTCCATTTTTTGTCTCTTCCACACAGTTCCTCTGGCTCTCAATTCTGTGAGGTCTCCACCCAGGCAAGCTGGCATCTGAGGAAAAGTAGGATGTACATTCAGACCACATGAGATCAGGCAGCCCATCACTTACCAGGCAGAGGTAAAAATCCGTAAACCAATCCAATAGGCTATACCTCACTAGGCATCTATTTCTGTACTCATAGGGGTCTACAGAGTTTGGGCGTTTTTCTTCATGTCTTCTCGTGATATCCAGTGTCATCACTTAAACTGTTCTCTGTACAGGGAGATGCTTTTTATTACCTCTAATGCTTCTCTTTTTCGGAACACCAATTCTTTCATCACTTTTTCTTCACATCATTCCTACATTGCTCCAAACAGACCCCTTCCAGCACCAAAATTGGGCATTTCTCCAGAAAAAAAGCCTCAAAAAAAGTGCTGACCAGAGTAGAGGGATTGTCTCACGTACATTCAACATAACATTCCCCTTTAAACACACCAACAGGACACTTGATATTTGTGCAATACAACGATGGAGCCAACTCAAGCACAGCTTGCAATACACTTTATACCCCAGAGCCTTGCCCCTTCTACATGTGGTACGGTACAGTAAGGGTGGTTCTTTAAACGTCACTGGATTGCATTGCATTTATTTCAGGCCATTTCTCCTTTTTTTCTCCCCCCCCAAAGTTGCTATGGATTTCAAATATGTTCTTGAACATGTTGACAGGCTCTTCTGGCTTGTACATCACCAGCAGATTTCATAAGCACATGCTCACCTGTATCACGTAAATCATTCTGAAAACATTGAAAAGCACCAGATAAGCATCCCCAAACAAGCAGATGGAGCTGGTCAGTAACAGACCCCATGGAGGCACTTGCTGGGGTCACAGGTTTAAAGGACTCAGCGCCAGCAAAACCAGGTGATCCTCCTTCCCACTGGGTCTCCACTAGCACTAGATCCCATCCTGGAGTGGGGTTTGTTCATTAGTTGCACACCCCAGGTTAGGGACTTTCATGATTTAACCATGTTTACTTTCTGTGTTTAGCCCTGTGGCTTGTTACCCTACCAAAGGATGAAATTAAGTCATGTGAAATCCTTTTGGTTTCAGGATTGGTTCTTTTGGTTGGTTGTTTTTGTTTTTTTAATAAATTCATGTTGTATGTTTGTTACCACTTTTTTTAATAATCTGGTAAAGATTTATAAACAGGTGAGTGCAGGGTACATACTTCAGCCTTTTCCCAGAAATTTCAGTTAAGCTGAGAATGCACCCTCTCCCTGTCATGCATCTGCCTGTTCTGAGCTAGTTCTATGTTACCCTTTATTTTTCCCAGGACACCAGATCCTCTCTATGACTTGTCTAAGACTGGATTGAATAAATTTCACAGCAAAGCACCTGGAAATAGGCTGACAGGATCTCAAATCATCTCACTTAAATGGCTTCTGACTTTTGCATCTTTCCTGTTCCAGAAGAGCCGTTATTCCTCTGATGCTTGCGTCAACTATGCAGAGCTAATCTTTTTTGCAGATGTAGTATGGAAGAAGCGAGAACAAATCACAGAATTCTTTCATCTTCCCAGTGATCTGTTGTTTCTTTCCATTGGGTAGCAAAACAACTTGGTCATTAGTCCACACAGAAACAGATGGAGTAAGAAGTAGTAGAAACTATTCTCATTTAATCTCATTTTTCTCCGACAATTCACAGTTTTATTGCATTGCATTATTTGTTTGGTTGGTTTTACTTTTATTCCTAATGAGAAAAAGTACCTTTAAACAAGATGGGAAAATGAATAAATAAAAAAAGCTCTGGATGACCTACTAGAATCTCAGGTCTCTGTTACCACAGTGCCTGCACAGGCTGTTCACAAAAGAAGATAAAGGTTAAAGTGGAATCAGTCTGTTCGTGCACAAACCTGCAGAAAAAAGAGCAGGCAGAAACTAAAGACAGTGTTGTGGAGAGCAGTGCAGCTCTGATTGCAGGAACCAATCGATAATCCTGAGAAGGAGGAATAGTGCTGAAGAATGTCAGTAACAACAAGAGGAAAAAAAAGAAAACAACTTCATCTCTTCTGCCCTTCTTTTCTACAAAAAGGTCTAATATTAATTTATATATTTCAGAGTTTGGTAACTATTTCGGTAATGGAAGACTGTGTTAGTCTACCAGCTTTTCTGTCTAGGAAAATCCTTTGATTCCACACCAGGAAACACATTTCAGACAAAATCTGAGTTTGGACAGAGTTTCCATATGAAATTTCACATGTCAAACACAATCTTTGGCATGAAACTTACAAAAATGGAAAGAGAAAGGTGTATTTACAGTAGTGTTTTATTTCACAAGTCATATGTTTTTGCAGCAAATCTCTACTTCGCCGTCACTTGTTTCCACAGTGGAGCATAGGCATCCACTTTTTTGATGGAAACAAGCACCAGTGGCATTCAAGTCCCAGAACTGGATAGAGGTCTCCCAAAGGAAAGCACCTCCTGAAATCTGTGCAAGCCTGGATCGCAGGTTTGCAAATCCAGTGTTTTGCTTGGTAGGTCTGCTCCAATTGCACCACATAATATGCGAACATAAACAGCCAGAATCTAGCTGAGAAACATTTTCCTTCCTTCAAAATCTATAATCACATTTATGCAGTCTCTTTCTCTCTCCTTTACAAGAAAACATTCTGTCATACCAAATGTTCCTACACTATTGATATTTACTCTTTCTGCAAGTTTCTTTCCCTCAGGAATGGTAAAGTTACTTGCTAATTAGGGTCTCCTCATACCAGATGCTTTTCTCCTTTGATTTGATCACGTTTTATGTCTCCCTCCCTCTTGTGGGAGAAGGACGGAGGTTATACAGGAGAGTGCAAGCTAATATTTGAACCTAATACCCCTTTTCACAACATATGATCTGAGGTATACGCAATCCATACACACACAACTGCAGAGAACAAGAAATGAGCATCATAGTAATCTTTGTTCTTATTTCAAGGGAACTGACCAGCAGTGTGACCACTAAGATGTAACCAACCCAGCACTGGGCCCTGGTTTCTCATCAGGGCCCCAGGCTTACAGTCAAGGAACGAGCAGGATACGTGGTGGAACAACTCAGAGTAACTGTTAAAATCACATTTCCATAACAGTCACTCCAATCTGCATAGATATATCCTCAGGGGTAGTGGCAGGGACCAGATAGCTTTCCAATCACATTTCCTACCTTTCATATCACAAGGATTTCTTGTAGAGTAACAAATGCACCTATTTTCCTGAATAACCTCCAAAAAAACCAAATTTTACTATTCCTGCTAAACACAACCCTACATTAGAAACTTAAGACATAATTGTTTGCAAAGGAGCAGAGAGCAAGAGGTGAAATTGAGAATTAGAAGTATTAGAGAGTTGCCAACATACTTCCTTCCAGCAACGTGAACTGTGGATGACAACAGGGATGTACCTACACTTGACCTACTTTTATCAAAAAATGAGAATGAATTTGTCACATACTTTGGAGTACGGAGAAGAGGTGCAGGAACAAACACATAGGATGAGAAACAAGAAGCCATCAGCCTGGTCACATTACCATCAGTACCAGGATTCAAAAAGACAATGATGCTTGAGGTCTCACAGCCAAGTGTGACAGGCACTAGGGTAAGAGACAGCAGGTATTTTGACTTCATTGAAATCAATAGGATTTATGCATCGATTTGATTCAAGGTGCTGTGCTCCAGCACTTCCACAGAGTCATTCTCATGGTCTAAAAATGTATTGTTTGATATTTTGTGACAGATCACCAACCTAATATGGGACATTTAAATATTTTAAAGCTTCAGTACTAACATTCAAAAAATTATTTTGCAAATAAATTGAGGTCAAACCCACAAGAACCATTAAATGTTGTATGTATTAAAGCCGGAATATCATAGCATCTCTTACAAGATATATATATGTGCCCTGTAAAGTGAATTACAAGTATTTGCAGAAATTGTACATCTGTTCTAAAAACATCAGATCTTGCTGACTCTAGGAAAAACACAGGAAGAGTTAAGGGAGGAGTATGCTATAGATGAGAATTCTCCATTGGGTTCATCATGATTAATGCTGCCACTGCATTCACTAACGAATAACAGGCAAGGTCACAAGTAATTCTGGTAGTCCTGTATACTGCAGCCTCCACGGCTGTATAAAGCAAGCCCCATATTTTACAGGAGCACCTCCCTGAGATGAACTAAAATACTTTAGAAACAATAATAACCCACATAAATCTGTGAAAGTCACCTCAGATATTTGGATATATAAAGTGAGTAAAACATTATACCTCATATTTTCTTATGAAAGATCAAGGTATCTTAAAAATCTTGAAGTTTTCATACTCATTTTGCTTTCTATAGTATATTGTTTTACATGCAAAATACTGAACTAAAAGGCCATCTACAACTTTAACCCAATGAAGCAAAAGGGCCTGAGGATATGGATTACTTGGCAAAGCTGGAGCATTATTGTCTACCGAGACAAGCTTAAACTGTGTCTGCAAAAATGCTCTGCTACTTTATTTGAGAACTGCTATAAAACACCAGAAACCCATATGTTTCCTATACCTACCTGCCATTCAGATACGCCCTATTCATAGAAAGCTTAACTCTGGGTATTAGATGAGATGAGCAGTGAGGAGTTAGTAGTTTTATCTGCATTTCACAAGGTTTTAAACAACTGTAAGGGAATAACAGTTTCATACTGTACCCTTACCATGTCAAGTTCATAACGGCATGGTTAACTGTTTGAACTCTCTACATAATCTTCACTGTCCTGCTAAAAAATCACCTTATTAGCAGCTGAGAGTGGCTGTGATAACACAAGTTATCACAATGACTTTGAACGACCCCAGGTCATTTGAAACAGATGTTATTACCAACTAAAGAAAAGCTCTGCCTCCAAGCTCCCCTTTCTCTGTGGTCAGCCTGAAACACACCATGAATAAAGTCTCTTCAGCCAACAATTTTATTTAACACTACTCTAAACATAGAAATGGTAAAAGTTGCTTACTTTTCAGACTTACTCAATGCCATCTGATTTTATTGGGGCTAATATCAGCTGCAACTCCTGCTTTTAATTTCAACCACTCCTATTTGCATAGCTAAACAGAAACCGGCTGCTGCAGGAGAGGGAGGAGGAAATAACGCACTTTATGCCTTTAATACCTGGCCATCTGGTACCTCAGAAATGTATTCAACTTCAAAACAGCAAGAAAATAAAATGCGGGAGCCAAAAGAGGCTTTGCTGCAGCAAAACTGCATTTATTCTACACGAGCAGTACAATTGGTAGCCAATGCAGAGGCTATACACATGAATCCAAACGTTAATGCACAGGGATTACGTTAATAGAAATACCATAGGTAAGCAGTATCAGTGGAAAGCAAGTAAGTCTCTGTGCCTGGCATCCTTATTTAAATTTTTTTTTCTAATTTTCTTTTCTGTATGACACTAAAAGAGTGGGATGAAAACTGAATACTTAGGGCATTTCCCTTCACCTCGAGAAGAAAAAACAAGAAACGCAACAATGTTTAGCAGCTTTAGTATCCTCAACAACATTTGCTAGATGTCTTGGGAGAAACACAGTAGGTGGAATTTCTCATTAGCTACATGACTGCAGTACTGAAAAGAGAGGAAGTCATTCCACTTTGAAAAAAAGCCTTAGGACAGACAAAGACAGATTTATCTGGTTTATCTGTAGAGAAAGGTGGTGCTCATGTCACAGTAAGAAATTAAATTGGAGAAGGCCTTTTGTAGCTTCCTGGAAACTCCTGAACTTCTCTTAATCCCTCTCTTTTTGTCACCTGAAGGATGCATGGGAGAAAAACACTGAGCTGTGTTTGCCATAAAGCCACAAGATCTGCTAGCAGAAATCTGTCTAAAAGAGCAAATTACTTAAGGACAAGCTTTCCACCACTTCTACACAGTAAATGCTAGTTCCTCTAAATGCCAACAAGAAGCCTGTGTTCACATGACTGATTTGCCACTCCTGATAGCCTTGCTGAGTTATGCACTTGGGGGCACAAAAAAAAAAAAGTTGCATGACTTTCCACACATATACTATAATATATGCAAATTAATTTGCGTATATTAATGATTTCTTAAAGACAAAAGGCTTTATATTTTTTCAGTTATCATCTGTACTAGTCAATGACTGAGATTCCGTTACTCTTGCTTCAAAACCCAGTAACAGATGATATCAAAATAACAGAACCCAGATGTGTTACTGTTTTTAATAATAAAAAAATATACTAGTTTTGTTACATGATCCTGCCCAGATTAGAAAGTTGTTTGCGTGGCAGGCAAATGCAGCCACCCTGACAAGGACATGACAAACATCTGATAAAGATCAGCTCGATAGCTCATGACTATTACTTGGTGCCTCACAGTCTGGGCCCCCTCAGCCTGCCTTTGCTCCTTACTGATGAGAATGACCAGAGGTCAGGCTCAACTAGGGTGTAAAATGGAGCCCTGCCAGAGAACTGTATTTGAGTCAGTTCTCCTCAGAGCAGCTGGTTTGCAACTGGGGACTCTCCTCTTCTGTAACCCAAGAGTCTCCCCTTGGATTGGGTTGTCATCCAAGGAAACTACTTGGGACTGAATAAGCCCTCACCCCTCTTTTGGTGAGTGACCCCCTTGGTTTTGGATACCCTAGTGTGGAAGACTTTCCCTTTCATGAGTGAGTGCGTGCACATCTTGGTTCATCTTGCTTATACAGTATTCCTTAAAAGTTTAGGAAGTTGTTGTGTAGTGATTTATTCCCTCCTGACATCTGAACTTGCAATTAGCTTTAGTTTGTCACAGTGCTGAGCAACTTTGGTTGCAATAATCCCCTTTTCTGGGTAGCAACTGTTGTTGGTGCCTCTACAGTTAGAAAACTATAATTTTTACTGGAATTTCCAAAATATTTTGGTGCTGTTAAAACCCAAAGTACTGAAACATTTCAAGATGAGAATCTCAGTTTTTACTGTAGAATGGCAAGTTTATAACTCACTCAGCTGTATAGAAGTTCTATTGAAAATGCAAACCAAAATACTCAGAGGAAGGCTAAGTGTCAGCACACAACATTTTCTACCAAAAAAAAATTTTTAAAAAAGAGGCACTACCTTAGTGTTTAAATTCATTGTAAATGATAAAACTTAGCTAGACATTATGAAAATACAGTCTTCAAGTAACACCACTAGTGTCGCAAAAGGTACGAACCTTTGCCAATTCTGAGTGCAAAACAAAACTAAATTAATATTCTTATTGCAGTCTGCACTTTGTACAGACACACAAGTATACGCCTACAGAAATGTGTATGTGTACGTACAAAACTGAACAGCATTTTAGAGATGTCTAATGCTTTATCATCAAGTACACACAAAAAGACAAGAACACTAAGTGCAACATAGAATAGAACTACCAAATGCTTGCTGGAAGCAGAATGCAGCAGGACGCTCTGGGCTATTTATTTACGCAAAAGCAATAGAGGAATACCCTTGGCAGCTTGTTCTGGAAGAAAAGAAGGGCTTTTCAAGACCTCCAAGAGAGCTATGGGTGCAAAAGATGGTAAAATGGCAAGTCCTGTGAATTCTTCATGAGAGAAAAAGGGTTGAAGACTGGATTCCAGAAAGATTAATTTCACTGTGCCTAGAGATCTGGTAGGCAGAAAAATCACAAGCTCTTCAAAATAAATCACTTTAGAAGTCAAGTTAGTAAGCAGGAATATAAAAATAGCAAGAGCACAGTGGGACAAAAGTCAGAAAGATCAAAAGTATAGAATATAAGATTAAGGAACACATAAAAAAAGGACATATTATAAAGACACAGAAATAGCATGAAGACAGAAAATAGATGTTTCAATCCTTCCTAGTTTCTCTATCTATGGTTGGTAGATCACCTGTGGTCCCTCAGAAGATGGTTCATATTTAATAGTAGATAAAAAGTAACAAGAGGTAATGGTTTTAAACTAAGAGGGGATATTTAGACTAGGAATAAGGAAGAAATTTTTTTACGATGAAGGTGGTGAAACACTGGAACAGGTTGCCCAGAGAGGTTGTATAGATGGCCCATCCTGGAAACATCCAAGGTCAGGTTGGACAGGGCTCTGAGGAACCTGATCTAGTTGGAGGGGGCATGGTGGTGTTGGACTAGATGACCTTTAAAGGTCCCTTCCAACCCAAAGCATCCTACGATTCTGTGATGAGTCTAAATACAAGCTGACATTCCAGTTCAACAGCAGACAGTAGATGGAATGGAAATCTGTCTGAGCTTTCTGCTCCACTTATCCTAGCATCAAACTCCTGAAGCACCTCAGTCATATTAGACTAGGATACAGCTCTCAAAGACTTCTGGTACATAGAAGATATTCTTTCAAGGAGTAACAGAGGGCTTATATAAAGGGCAGCTCTTCTAATCTGCAAATGCTTTTCAAAGGGAACAACTATATTCTTTCTAACTGGCACAAAGCTAACCACATCAGTGAGACAGGTCAAATAAGTGAAAAAGGCTTTAATTTCATCAGTTATGATGTGAAAAACTGCATTAAGAGTAAGGTAAGGAATTTTTAAAAATTAGTACATACAAAACTAAGTATATAATATACAATACTAGTATATACAGTTTACAATATAATTACAGATAAGTATCTACAAACTTGGGTGACTTTGAATTTTGGGTCAAAAATCAGACCTTGCCTTTAGTGGAAAGATAATGGGCATTATAACACTAAAGTCATACAAACAAGCTTTGAATTGTCTTAGACAAAATGGTCATAAAAAATAGTCTATTTGGAGAATCAAAGAAGTTGCATAAGGGAATGTTGGTGCACTGTATTTTCGTCAAGATGCTTGGGAGAAAAGTCTCCTACAAGCCCCATGTCGCCACATTTATGCAGGCAATGAAACCGACAAATAAACAAAGTAAACATGGAAGTCAAAGTTGGTAGGAATAAAAGTTTGTTCAAATTACGAGGCAATATTGAACACTTCAAGTGAAGCCTCAAACTGCAGGAGGCTATTGAATTTCCACAACAGGGATGTGAACGGTACAATACTTAGTACAAGCTCTGCTCATTTCCATTTGAGCAAATTGAGCATTTCACTCTAGATTTACTGGTGTGTTATATTTAAGATTTGGTAGGTACTGCCAAAATACTGGGTTTGTATAATACCTGTTCTTGAGAGGCAACTTTATCATGGTGTGCCTTCTGCAAAGAGCGAGGTGGAAGAGAAACAGTAAATGTCAACAAATATTTGGCTTGTGTTTGCACTATGACAAGTCTCTCAGAATAATTGAGAATGTGATATAATGAAAATAACTTCATGCACAACATATACTGTTTCCAGAAAAGTGCCTGTCCACCCCTCACAGTGCCCTGCCCACTTTCCCCCACAGCCCTCGCCGCCCTCCACCCCCTGCCCCCCCACTAAAAGAAAAAAAAAAACCCAACCACATAAAATGGCTAAGGAACAGTGAACAGCAATAATCTCGTCCTGCTTTAGCATTGCTTGCATGGGCATCTCTCAGATTATTTCCACAGAGCCAACAAATGATGGCTTTCAGGCCTGACATGCTGGTTGAATCTAGCCATTGGAACTCAGATAGGTCCACTTACAGGTTTAAGACTATACTGGTTTAAGGAGAAACGTATGCCTCTCTAACTCCATAGTTAGTTAGGCTTCTTTTAACCCTCTTTTTAATGTACATAAAACTGATCATTAGAAGTGAAAGTTCAATAAATTAACATCATAGCAAATTTTTATTGCCCATTCATTTTCTGGGTTTTTTTCATTCCTACTTCATTAATGCTCTAATTTGCAAAATTCAGTCTGTATGGTTGATTCAGACTCTTACTAGCCTTATGTATCTTATCTAAGGTGTTTTTTCCTTGAAGAGATATCGTTACCAGTCCTAATGTCTTTAAGTTTGAAAAATGTTTGTTAATACCTGAATGGAAATTAAACTGCAAGTTTATAATAAATCTTGTTTTTCATCAAAGATGTGTTTATTCCACAACACAAAAATATAAGGTTCAGGTTAGGATGAGAATCATATAATTATGTAAAACTGTCAGCCAGAGATGAATCATCACCAAAACAAGGTCTGACAATCTCTTTTCACAAGTAGATGGAGAAGTTGCTACTAGCCATCTGGATGCAGCAATTTCAGATACTCAGTTGATAACTCAAACCAAATACAAAACTTAGTTTCCCACCTTTACAGCAGCAATGCCATCCTCAGATCCACAACACAAAGAGAACATGACCATACTTCTCACGGGAAGCTTTTTAAACCAGAAGGAATGCTTCCAGTTGGTTAGCTATTATTTTAAAAAATTGTAGAAAACCCTAGAGACCAAAAATTTAAAAAAATCTATATGACAAGTCAGTCAAAGGGGATCCCTATTGTTGTTACGATTATGCTTATAAATACATTTCTATGACTTGCATGAAATATCCCTTACCTGAGTTATTTTGTCTGTGGTAAATTTTTATTATCTCTGTGAAGTGGCTAATAATTACAATTTTACATATGTATCTGTGAAATAACAAGTTCGATTTTGACTTACAATAGACGAAGGGGAATGACAACAGTGAAAACTAGTCCTAGTATCAGTAATTTCCACAACCAATATTCCTTCCAGACGTCCACCTATAAAGTTACAATGCACAGGATTCTTTGAAAGAGAATAAGGGTTTGGTGGGGAATATTTTAGTCTGTTATTAAAGCTGGGGAGATAAGACAACAAAATCTTTATCAATGTGCTTAATTTCCTGTTGCAGCCAAGTATCAAATGAAATCATGCATCTAGACTTTTAAAAGCACCTTTTGATTATTTAATGACCATACATATAAAAGATAAAGGGATTTCCTGTATAAGTTCTGGCCTTTGGCAACTTTTAATCATATGCATATATATATTAGTACGTGCGCACACACACACAGCAATCTGATATAAAGGCAAGTGACAGATGAACTAAGAGGCTATATTGATTCCCTCTGCTGTAGTGCAACTCAGGAGTGAAGTACAGCATCATTATTTGAGATTCTCTCCATTAATTTTCCCTTGCTCCGCAAGTCCTTAATTATAACATATTAGAAGTGCATGCCTGAGTGAGCACTGCTCTAATTTGAAACTGAAACAACGCTTGAGCCCCACCGTGAGCAATATTAATTAAAATCTCTCCTCTGTTTTCCCTGAACTCTCCTCCTGACATTTCCAGGTAAAGTTAAATAAAAATGTACATCAATATGTCAAAGCTAGCTATCAGCAAATAGATCGCGTAGCTGAAGCGCTGGATGTCGAACATCAATTTAAAGGGTTTCCCTTTGGAAATGGTGTGTGTTTGTCCATGCAATGTCATACTATGGTCTTTATTAATAACAGTAATCACAGCAGGCAGTCCTTGCATATTTGACAAGTCGATAATATCACAAAATATCTATGCATGCTTTCTGGGATATTAGAGTAATACCAAGTAATAACTTATTTGTACATTTATTGATATTTCAGCTAAGGCAAAAAAATAATTTAAAAAGTTCTTAAAATAATTAGAATATATAAAAGTAAAGCTTGATACACAAGATAAAGGAAAACATAGAGCAGAACAGGAATAACATAATCCTTCTGCAAAAACTTAGTATCTGAAAAACTTTAAATATTTCTGGTTTAGGTCTTTCAAGCCTAGTTAGTTGCTGGTTGGTATCAGGTTGTTTAGCTAATTACAAATAAGCATACAGAATTCATAAGAGCTCTTTGGGTAAAGTATACTTCCCATGCTCTGCTGTTTAGCCAGCTCTTTTCTTAGGGCACTAAACTGGTCAACAATATTTACATAACCATGTTTAAGACCATTCAATCTCGGGATGAAATACGTAGAAGATATACTAATATTCATCAATATACAAGTATTTCTCTCCAACAGAATCTCGAAGATATCCAACATGCACACAAATCTATGCTCAACTTACTGTTATTTGGAACATGATTAGTAGTGCCCATGAGGTCCATTCCTGATAAAAATTACTACCTCACATGAAATGTTGGCTGTGCTGAGCATGGGAAACATTATCCCGGCAGAAAAGCCCAGCTTGCCAACAAGAATAGCAAAAAAATTCTCTTAACAAAGCTTCTACTACTGCTTTACTGAGGAAGCATCCAAATTGCAGTGGTCCATTACCGTTCTGACAACAACCACATTAAGCAAAGTCTGACAGATATGCTAAATTCAAATGATGCTACATTAAATCTTTTCTAAAAACGCCCCATATTTAAGAGAATACATCAGTTGGCCTAGAAGTTTTTTGTTCTTTCTTCTGGATTTTTTTTCCAGCTAGCTGGATAAAAGTTCTCATAAATGTAAACAGGCTGAACTGAACCACCTCCTAACTACTTCCCCCCCCCCATCAGAAATATTATATTCCTATGTATCATATTTCCAATAGAAGAATATCAATCAAGCAGTAGACATCTGGCTTTGGGGGGATTTTTGTAATAAACTTATTTTGTTGTCTGATAGCCTAGCCAGTTGTTTTTTTAATGGAGCACCCTTCTGTAGAAAACAGGTTCTTTGCAATATAGGTGTTGGAAAAGATGTTACGATTGCCTTTAACAAGAGGAGCTAAACTTGTAACTTAACTGCCCCCAGTGTAATGTAATAGAACTTAGCAATACATTTTCAATTAAGTATATAAGTACATTAACCTCATGTAAAATTTAAAGAGCAAGAAATTGAATTAATAGATAAACATAGCTTCAGATCTAAGAGTCATTCCCACGGTATGTAGCAACAGAGCCTTGTGTGTTACCTGCTATTGAGCACATACTGCAATTCCATTCTAAAATTTAGTAAACTAAAATAAGATTTCCTTTATTTCTTATGAAAAATACCTGCAAAATATTGCAAATTTATTACAGCCAGCCACACATACCGATTCATCAATCCACAACCAGCTCCCAGTTCCAGTGCTGGCTAAGATGACAACTGTCACTGAACTGCAGGTGGTTGAATTTCCATTTATCTTCCATTAGGAGATGAGCATAACCCATGACTACTCACACTCACCTTCCTAAGCAGTGTAGGGATATGGTCACCTGCAATCCCTGAGATACAAGAGCTGGCCCTATCTCAGCCTGGTATGATTCCACCTTTCCTGGCCTCAGCTGGCCTTGTACTAAAGTCCCAAGTGCAAGGCTGTGGTTTTGCGTACTATGACTTCAAAGCAGCCGCATCCTCAGGTGGTTTACAAGCCAAAGTGTTATCAACTACAGCAGATGAAGAAGGAAATGCAATGCCTAAAGATTCATTGCAAGAGATTTTTTAGAAAACATGATCTGGCAGAGGTTTCTGAGCAGATCCCAGTACAGTGCCAACCAAGTTTTAATGGAACTGCAGAACTATCTCAGTAAGGGAATTAAGGTTTTTCTCATTTTGAGGGCTATTTTTGCTTTACTTCTCTATTTTATAGGCAAGAAAGTTATTGTGGTTAAAAATCAGACTGAAACTGAACTCACAGCTTAAAACATACACTTCTTTCATTTAAATCAATAAAGATAAAACTTACTGGAGCCTGACATTCTATTAATTACATCTAGTAAGGCAAATGTTTTATACAGTAGTATTTTATTAACTTTGTCAACGCTACTAGAAATAGTACTTTGTAGCCTTTGAAAAAGGGTGGGAGATTGTAGTTGAGGGAAGGAAAACATCAAGGATAAATAGAAGCTTTGGTTAACGATGTGATAAACACATGGAGAGTTATGACAGCAATTTCTACTGATAATTGTTGCAGTACTTTGGGTAAGTCCTTAAGTAGCTGTCGCAGTTTGAGAAGGGGGGCAGTAGCACACAAATGTGCTACTAGGTGTCTTAATTGCTGCTCTTTAAGCAAAACTAAGAAAAGGCTTTTGAATCAGCTATATACATTCATCAATATCCAAATTGGTCTGCTGAGCAACCCCAAAATAAGGCACTGCTCTGCTCAGAAATAAATTTTAGTATGGTATGTGGAACACAGCTCCTTCCTCTGTCATCAAATTGTCTTAAGACTTGCTCACTTCAGATCAGCAGCAATCACCTGAGAACAAATTAAAACTTCATCATAGAAGCATTGTGTGTCATCACTAAAAGGAAAATATATCTCCTTTTCTAGCTTTACATAGTTAAAGAGTATTACCTACCTGATGCATTATGTATGCGGCAGGAGAGAGTAGAAGAAAAAAATGTTAAATTTATGTTCATTTCTGTTAAAATGTAAAATGCATTGCAAAAGACATTGATAAACACAGGATAAATAAAAGCCTACCACCACACAGTCTAAGCTGTTCCTTAAAATTTCTTTTCTGTATTTTGCAGGGAGGGAACCACAGCATACCTCAAAAGGAGTAACCAGATATATATTGGTTTTAACTCTACGTAGACACAGCACGAGTATCGCCCTGATTGACATCAGGACTCTACAAGTGCTTGCAGTTCTGTTTGAGTGCTAGCTTAAATCCTCAATACTGAAGAGCCAGGAGACAAACCGCAACTGAAAATCTAGCCAATGCCCAGAAAATACCAGTAAAGCCCTGTATTTTTCTGCTTTAAATAATATGATCCCCACTCTCATCATTCTTGGTAACAAAACAGAACTGCTTCTGAACAGGCCAGGAGCCAAGTGGACTCATGTTGAAAGAACCAACTGGATCCAAATACTCCACATGAGGGTATACTCAGTATATTTTTAAAAACAGCTCTGGAATAACAACAACTATGAGGGAGTTGCATTTATGTATACACACACACAGAGCCTACTAATAGCACTTTTGCTTGAGAAATGAGAAATCCAAGTTCTTCAGCCTGAAGAGAGTTCCCTCCCTTACCTGCCATATCACAGGATTGTCCCTAGCTATTAGGTTTGAAGAGGGGTTGGACAATTCTTTTTTCTGAAGCCAGACCAATGAACAGAAAAGCTGCATGGACCCAGAAAGACAGCAAAACGAAAACCATGACTCTGCACCCTAATAGGATATTCAACCGGAGAGAGTGCAATTATTTCCAGCTTCTGCTCCAAGACCATCAAATTTTCACTGAATATCTAAACGTACAATGCATTAACATTCTTGGGATCAAGACTCAATCACATGATTATGCGGGTACGGTCCTGTTCCTTCTTGCCCTCTTCTTCCAACTCTACAAATCTTCTCAAATTTTCTATACAACAGCTTTAGCAGAAGGAAAAGTCTGTCTTCACTCCGTGCAGTTTGTAGCTTAGTAATTATTGTGCTGCCCCAAGATCTTAGACTGTACTTGTGGATGTTCCT
>NW_010432084.1:56981-58267 GCF_000710305.1 Buceros rhinoceros silvestris
CTGCTGATGCTTTTTAAATTGTTGGCATGTCTAATTGGCCATGGTTTGAGAAGAGGGAAGGGTGCAAGGGCACAGCTACTCATGCCAGTAAAGGTTTATCATCCCTGACTTCTTGTGATATCAGATTCCTTGGCTGAGTCCACACCATGTTCTTCACCTGCTCAACACGACTGGTACTTGATTTATCCAATTAGAGCAAGATTCCTTCACAGGGGGTAGGTTTTCAATTTCCCTTTCAGACAACCAAATGAAGGGGACAGCAGTTATCCTGGGGAGCACTGACTGCCTTAGGTACTCTGTACCTGCTGGTTCTTTTGTTTTGCCTCCCAGTACCAGAAACCAGCCATTATCCGAGATGCATGGATGGGATTCACATGGTTACAAATTGGTCTCGTGTACAGAGCAGAGCAGTCATTCCACTTCTTTTGCAGAGCTGTAGTCAAGGGAACAACTTATGTCCTCTTACAGAAAAAAATCTAAAGCAATTGGCACCTAAAAACCCTCCTACTTTACTCTCAACTCTATCGGAACCTTTGGGCAACCTGCTGAGACTGACATCCAAACAGCAAATATCAAAGGTTAACCCTGATTAATCTCCCTCCACATATATCTGAAGCAGAGCTTGCTCCAACTTCATCCTTTGGCCTCCCATATGCTAACACGAACATGCTGACCACAGTCCTTTTGACCGAAGGAGAAGACAAGCCAATCCCCAAAATACATGGCTTATTTCATGGTGCTTTGGGTAGATTTCAACTTCAATAAGCATTGTTGGATCAAACCTTACAAACTTAGAGGTTCTTCTTTCTGTATCTCACTCCCTACTCAACTCTCAGTGATTTAAATAGTAAATTGAAGTAATTGTCATCACCAGCACAGTCCAAGTATTTATGACAAATTTGCAATACAACCATAAATGTAAGTGGATATACAGTACTGTCGCGGTTTGAGAAGGGGGGCATTTTCCCCCGTACCGAAAGGATGCAACAGACTGGTTTTGGCTGGGAATCCTGCCAAAACACACAGAAAACTTCTGATGCTCATTAAAAGTTCTGATAAGGGCTCTAATTGGGCAAGGAAACTGATAACACAGGTAAGCAATAGACGTTTAATGAGATGCCCTTGAAGGTAAAATCGGACTGGGAAAGGGAGAGAAAGAGATGAGGGAGAATAAATACAAGTGTACAGTATAAACTCCCCGATCGGGCTAATTCCCACCACTTACAAACTGCGCACCACGCCGGTGGCGGGGGGGAAGCAAAAGTCTGCCCGTAGTTGTCCGTTCA
>NW_010432085.1:0-4654 GCF_000710305.1 Buceros rhinoceros silvestris
TTTTAAATAGTTGCATCTGTTCCAAAGAGCGAGTTCCTTTCTAAGAAAATGCAACTACCTCCTTTAAGACTCCATACCCTTCCTCAGCCAATGACAGGCCAGTTGGGCTCTGCTAATACCAGTAACATCCTAATACTGCTGTAAAGCTTACCGGGTGAGAGCTGAGAAAAAGGAGGAAAAAAGATGCATGCACAAGAGAAAGGTCTTTTGTAGAAAACTCACTTTCTGTAGGCATTTTTCAGCACGATTTACTGTTTGGCAACAAGCCCAGCTAACTCAGAGGATCCTTTTTGTATTTGAAATTCTCCTCCACATTCTGAAGTATCCGACAGTCCCTTTGACTGCCCAGTAAGACCATTTCACCAGCACTGAGCGCTGGGGCCGGCCGCAGGAGCAGATGTGCGCTGCCTGCCACAGAAATAGCGACAGGAGCCATCTGCACCTGAGGCTGCACAGGTCACAAGCACTGACTCCTCGTGAAGGTGGTTTTGTTCAGGTAGTCCAGCTAACAGCAATGCTTGCACACATAGTTTTACCCCAGTCCACAAACAGGTATTCTATTTTATCAGCATTCACCCCCACTTTGACTTCAGGCAGATAGGAGCACGTGGGTAAGCGCTTCCTTGACAGGAACAAAGTTACACGTACAAGTTTGATTTTGAGCATATGCAAACCCAAAACATCCAATTTATCTTCCAGCTGGTTGATAATCTTCAAAAATTTAAAACTCAATTTAACTTTTGTAATCCTACATTTACATTAAGGATTTTTTCTTATGTCTTGTACATGCACATAAGAAAAAACCACGCATACCTTGCCTGTTTGCATTATGATCTATATGCACAAACATAGCTGAACTCAGCAGTTTCACAGACACAGAACTGATACATCTGACTAACTGAAGAAAAAAGATTTTATTTACTGTTAAAAAATACTCCAAATAAATCAAGCATTTAAAAGATTTTTTTTTTTTGACGTGTCCTAGGTATCTACAGAGGTCAGCACACTGGGCTGAGGGCATCATAAAGCCTCTGCGCGGCCAGCTCCACCATTTCACGAAGGGATTCATCATCTTCGCTTCCTGGCTCACAGTCAACTGTCTGGGAACAAAAACCACAAGTACATCAGAACAACTAGGACTTTATACTCATTTTCAGCATGTGAAGAATGCTCATAGAGGGAAAGGAAAAAGTAGGCATGCAATAGTTATCCATAGCGGAACTGCCAACGTGCAGAAGAGTTCAGAGAAGACTTAATGCAAGTCCTGCTGAGGAACAAGAAGCTTAAACTCAAGTTTTATGTTTGATTAACAACTTACTTCAAAATTTCTATGTAAAATGCATTAATTTTAAGATTGCACTGAATTAAAAATCAAAACCACACAAGGTTCAGTCCTTGGAAACTTCATTGTATCTGTGAATTCACCCACACTAAAACACTGCGTTCATCACAGAGGTACAGTCATCTGTACTCAGGAGTCTTCACAGTGATGTTCCCACACCCGTAAGAAAACATTTACATCAAAATAAAACCCTGAGGAGATTAACTTATCACTAAAAAAGGTCTTCCCAGAAAAAGATGCCCACCCCAAACACACACAAGTTGATCAACATTCAACCCAATCCCCTGGCTGTTCTATCTCAACACCAAAGGGCAGCGTTTGCATACCAGTACTATTCTTGATCCTGTGGACCTCCCAGGCTCTGGTACCTACTGTGCTTTCCCTAATGCAGTATTAACTTGTTACTCCTCTGAATAAGTAATTGCTTCCAGCCATGACCATTTGGGGGAAAAAATAAAAGGCATTTGAAACAGCAAACTTGCATGTAACGGTATCTGACAATGCTGCCGAAAGCATGTTAACTCTAAGAACACTGTGTGAATGTGGACCTCTACTAAACTTTAAGCTATTAAAGTTTTATAAGAAGATACACATGCACATAAAGAAGGACAGATCTTTCTTGTAAAACTTGGTTCACAGTGGCCCAAGCTTCTTAAGCAGTATGCTTTTCTGTTCCAGTCTCGTTACTTTCTTCTCTATTGCAGGAGCTCTTTTCTCCAGTCCTGTATTTTTCTGTACCATGGACAGACTGAAATGTAGCATATATTTATAAAAAACTGAAAAAAGAAGACAGAGCAAGCACTGTGTGTAACCTCATGACTGTATCTCACTATCCTCTTAAGATAATTAACTTTCACTTGCTTTGTTTCAACAGGGAACAAATTTTGGGCAGGGACCAACCTTTTCTTCTGGGTTTGTAGGGCACTTAAAACATTTGTTGTGGTCCCTAAGGACAGCATCTGAGAGCTGCTCCAGTGGAATATATTACTACTATAGCTACTGTAATAAATTATTAATTACATATTAAAAATATAATGACAAAAATACATAATGATAAAAAGTCTACACATTAAAATGCTTCAGGAAGGACATGATTTTAACCATTCGTTGTTGGAATAACTAGGTGCAATAGTGTCTTAAAGCAGTCTTCTAACATCCAATTCTGAACCCAGCTAGTAAACTAATAAAGTTTTTTTTTGTATTGCAGGCTTTCAATTGAGCTACAAAAGGATTGAGATGACCAAAAAAGTTTTAATAGCATCATTCCTACTCTGTGACTGTTCAATTATTCAGACCAGAGCCTATGTTTTAAGAGTATTAAAAAAAAAATGCAGGTTAAATCAGTTTCTCCTCTACAATCTTTATTTGTTTTTACACAAGTAGTGAGCTGCTGAAAACTACTGGATTATCTTCCAAATTTACTGCCTTTGTTAGATAAACATTGCTAGCATTTTTTTAAAGAAGAAAACTCGCCAGGAGATGCTGCTGTAACAAACTCGGTAAACTCAGCTTGCAGGCTGGATCAGTACTTCTCTCAGGAAGACTAGGTACTGAGGGACTGGTAAGAATGACAACAAAATTACTGGAAAGAGAACAGGCTCAAGCTGTTTTGAGACCAGATACAAAACCTCCTCTTTAGCAAACGGGCACGTGGTCTCCTAAACAGCGCTGTGTTTTAGACAGGAGAGTCACCTCTGCTAACCGTGGTGCACACAAAAACAAGTGCTCTGCTGTACATACCTGAGTGTCCAGTGAAATGTTTGCAGTCTTTCCATCAACTGTGATGCACAGGACAGAGCCATCTTTCGAACTCACGCAGTCTTCTCCAAACATATCCCTAAAACAAAGACCTGTGTGTGTAAGACTGGACAAACAGCAAACCTGTGTTTTTCTTTCTATCAAAGTTAGGGTTCCAAGGGCATTTTTAGAGCAAAGTTATCTCCTTTCAGCAACTATTGTTTAATCCACTCAGACAGAATTAACAAATACTCACTGTGAGAGTGGCTATCACATATAGTAAGTATTTTACCAAAATAGATCTTATCACAAATGAAGGGAAGGATTCCTTTGATGTCAAAAGAGACAAGATTTCCGTGTAAAGAACAGAATATACATCTGAGTAAGTTTAAAAGAGATATGATCCAAAAAGCTGTTTTCATAACCATTTGTAGCGTAATTTTGGGAGACAAAAGTCTGCTTCTGGAAGACATAACTGGTCCCTGTATTCAAAATTTTAATGATGATGAGAATTTTTTACTGTGCCTCTTTTACTTAATTCTTGGCCTTCACAGAAATTAGACTGAAGAACATTTGCATAAAGTATTTTAAAATAACTATCTTTAAACTGCATTATACCAAAGTTACTGTATTTACATGACTAAAAGTGATCATTTTTCTTTAGAAAAACACATGCCAACTTATTGTATTTACATGACTAAAAGTGATCATTTTTCTTTAGAAAGACATATGCCAACTTACTGAAGCATGATCTCCATTCTCTTCCTATATACTTCCATATCTACTTTTTTGGAAATTTTCTGTACTGCAGCTGAAAAGACAAAGTCATTTTACTTCCACAGACTTGCACAGTGAGGGAAAATTGTCTAACTGATAACATTCCTTCTCTCATGGAGGAAAATAACACATCACAGAGGCTAGGAACATGTACATAAAGTAAAACTTGACAGCAAACATGAGTACTCATAGAATCACAGAATCATTTTGGTTGGAAGAGACCTTTAAGATCATTGAGTCCAACCGTTAACTCAGCACTGCGAAGTTACTACTAAACCATGTCCTGCAACAGCACATCTACACATCCTCTAGGGACGGTGACTCCATGGGCAGCCATGTAGTTACAGTGCTTGACAACCCTTTTGGTGAAGAACTTTTTCCTACTATCAAACCTAAACCTCCCCCAGTGCAATTTGAGGCTGTTTCCTCTCTCCTAGTGGTTGTTACCTGGGAGAAGAGACCGATTCACACAGCACTACAGCTTCCTTTCACGTAGTTGTAGTAAGTGATAAGGTCTCCTCTCAGCCTCCTTTACTCCAGCCTAAAGAACCCCAGTTCCCTCAGCCACTCCTCATAAGACTTGTGCTCTAGACCTTTCACCAGCTCCCTTGCCCTTCTCTGGACACACTCCTTGCAGCGAGGGACCCAAAACAATATTCAAGGTGCAGCCTCACCAGTGCCGAGTACAGGGGGACAATCACTTGCCTACTCCTGCTGGCCACAAGATTCCTGATACGAGCCAGGGTGCTGTTGGCCACCTTGTCACACGGCTGGTTCATACTGAGCTGGCTGTTTACC
>NW_010432085.1:4756-5648 GCF_000710305.1 Buceros rhinoceros silvestris
ACTCCCCCAGGTCCTTTTCCACCGGGCAGCTTTCCAGCCACTCTTCCACAAACCTGGAGAGTTGCAGGGGGTTGTTGAGACCCAGGTGCAGGACCCAACACTTGCCCTCATTGAACCTCAGGCCATCAATCCAGCCTGTCCTGGTCTCTCTGTAAAGCCTCCCTACCCTCAAGCAGATCAACACTGGTGTCATCTGCAAACTTACTCAGGTCTTACTCAATTGTAATAGGCACAGACATTCCTGGCATGTTTCAGCATAGATAGGTTAAAATAAAAAGAAATAGACTTGTTTTTAGATTTGGTTTTGAAATCAAGGGTTGTTAAAACCAAGTAATTTTCTTCTGAACATAATTATTTAAGTATTGGATCATTGAAGGAGTCAGAAGTCTACAGGAAAAACTAATTGTGAAAATCGCTACCTATTTCAGTAATGGATAAACAAAACAGAAAAGGCTTTTGAAAAACTGGTTTTCAATACTTCTCAATCAGCTGAAGAATTCAGAAAACTAAGCTCAATGGTAGTTAGAATTTCTTAGAAATTCTTTGAGGAATTCATAATTGCAAATGTATCTTAAGAATTTACCACCCCTTAGATAAGGTGCAATAACTGAATGTACTAAGCAAAATAACTTTATACTGAAAATGAGGTAAGAGCAGGCACGTGGTCAGAGCAACAATAACTTAGGATATTTTAATTCAATCACTTGTGATCCTATGAACATACTCAAAAACACACAAGTGCGAGAACTATTTAGAATATGTTTTTAACCAAAGTAAGGGCAAAAAATAGCCTGCAAGAAGCCAGACCTAAGATTACCTGACAGAATCACCACCATGAAACAATATGAAAAAATAACACTACAAGACACATAAAAATACAAAGAATAATTAA
>NW_010432086.1:0-11924 GCF_000710305.1 Buceros rhinoceros silvestris
CCCCCGCTGAGGATGCTTTTTCCCTTTTAGTCCTTCATCTCTTTAAATTTCTTTACAATCAATTACAAGACACTGATCTGTCTATCTCGCTGTCTGTAGTATATCAGCACCAGCTTCAACTGTAATCCACTCTGCCTTGTTATTGACTGCCTCTTTCCAAGCCTGGTATCATCATCAAATACCAGCGCCTGGCTAAACAACCTTTTAATAAATAAACACAACAAACCTTGGCCTTAATAATAAAGCTTCTGACTCTCCGATAATCCCCTTTCCCATTAATTCACTCTGAAGTCCAATATTCTTTCTATATTCCCTGCCAGAATAATCTATTACATCAAGCATTTTTCAGGGAACTGTGTACAAACACTTTCTTTTCCACCACAATCTCCTGACAGCAGATGCCATGTGGTAAGCTGGTTAACTCTTCCAGAAGTTTGACTAGTATTTCACAGATGTGTACAGTTTCACACAAGACAGGACATCTCATTCGATGCTTAGTATAACTTTACTAAACCAGAGTTTTATCCAGCTGTTCTTAGGTCAGTGTAGACTACCCCTTGCTGTGCAGCAGTCTGTCTCTTGGGAAGACTTCCAGTCTAGAATTCAAGTGATAAGAGTTGTCCACAGCCAATTGTCATTATTTTTGTTGGTTAATTACTACTGCTGTGAAAAATACACACTTTTGAATTTCCTGTTTGAATCCAGTTAGAACACGACTGGCATCGCACTCCAACCACTGCATCCTGTTACGCTTCTATGTGCAAGATCAAACAACTTAATGCCTTCAGAAATTTTTCCCAGCAAAGTACAGAAGGATCATGTCAGCTTCCGAATAGTCTGCTCACTCAGTCCAGTGAATGTCCTCTTCTCATAACATCCTTGTGCCTGCAATCTAAGCCCTCTCCAATCTTCTCCTGTAACTGCAGGTGGAGTAAGAAGTAACAGCAAATCCTCATTCGCCCCTACTGATTACAGTAAAATGGTAAATGAATGCCCATAACCCTACTTTCTATTTCCCTACTCACCCATGAACAGTTCGTATTTGGTCTTTTGGCCATGACATCCTGCAGGGAGGTTCTCAGTCTACTGCCTTTATTGAGTCTATGATGCTTGCTGTAACTGAAACAAGAACTGTCATTACAGCTTTCTCTTGCAAGTTTTCCCCAATATTTTCTCTGACAGCACTTTCATCCAATGTTATCTTCACCTGATTACTCTTCCCAATGTTGTTTTGTACAAAAGGAATGGCTTCTTGCTGTCAGATCAAATCCCTTCTTAGAAGTACAGGCTTTAAATTTGATACCTTCTATTTAATTGATTTTTTTCCTTCATATTTTAAAGAGCTCTTTAATGTAGTACATTTGCTACTGTATCTGCATTTATCTTTCTCCCTTTTTTTCTGAATAGGGCATGGGTCTTTGATGACGGCAATTAATACAAGCTTTCTGATGTCCCCCTTTCATTGACTTCATCTTGGATGTAGCCTTGATTTATTATTGTATTTTTTTTCTAATGGAAAATAAATATCTGATTATTTCTCCATCACATTTTGTGAACAGAGATAAACAAATAATTTTTTTTTACAGTGTCAGCTGTTTCAGTAATATATTACCCCTTTTATCTCTCATTCCACCTCTTGGGCCATTTCTTGTTCCTTTATATGTATGAAACATGTCTTCCCCTTTATCTTACATCTCATTCACACCTCTTTCCATTTTTCACCTTGCCTTTTCTAATCATTTTTCTACAGTCACATGATCATTTCTATAATCTTCCTACTTCTCCCCTGTATTGATGTTTTATACCTGGTACTAACCTTTATCTCATTCCTGATTACTTTTTGTACTTTTGTTCATCTCACAGTATATGAACTGTTACAAGCTTTGGGCTTGCCTGCTCCAAGCCAGCGCTTAATGCTGTGGATGTATTGCTGCACATGCCTATAAGGAATCTCTGACTATCTGACATTTTTCTCCCCGAATCAATTTCCATGCCATTAATTATTTTACAAATCTCGTTAGGCCGACTCATCTGCATAAGGTGTCTACATCCGAGTGATGACTTTCCTTCTTGTTTTATTCCTGGGCTAAAAGGGTTGTGTTGGTCAGGGAGACAAAACTTGGCCTGAAACTGTGAATGAAAAAAGGGCTGAGTATTATTGTCTGACAAACTGTATACTAGGATGGTTGAAAGGGAGGGAAAGCACAAGGTCTCCCTGTTGTCCCCTCCCCACCTTAAGAGTGGCCTCTTCTTCCAAATGAGGAGGGGTGGCACCAATGCAGTTCTGGTGCTGGAGACTCCTGAGGAAGAGAGGAACGTCCTTGTGTGCCAAGGACACCTTGGAGAGAGTTACTGCTAAACCAATCACCATCACTAGTGTCTCTGACCAGGTCTTCATTCTATTTTACCCCTTCCTTCCAAATGTTGAGACCTTCCCCACACATACAATGTCTGTTTCAAGAACTGAGACTGTCGAGAACCTGCTGGAAATAATGGAAAAAACCTTTCATTCTGCTGGATGAGGCTGAGATTTCTTTCCAAGTAGCAAAACGCGTCAAACTCTTCAACAGTAATACAGTACTTCCTGTGGGATACAGGCAGCTGCTAGTATAAAAACAATACATCGACACCATGGCACGGACCTTGTAGGACCTTCAAACCAGTGCAGTCCCTACTAGCTCCAAGGAGAATGGCCATTACCATGCAGCACCTCATTCAAACCAGCAAGGTGTGCTGGACTGCTCCTGGTTGGGATAATGGCATTAAGTGCACATCTCCAAGGACTGATCTGGACCTGGTGGGTCAGCCAGAAACTGAAACCTCTCCAGGGATGATTCCTACTTTTTCTAATACTGGTGTCTAGGAGGCACTGGATTACAACAGAGTAAGGAGTATAACTACATTTTACTAAATTTGCTGCCATGATTTACTTCTGCCCCTTCTTAGCATCAGAATGGGCCTGAGGTATATCAATTATGTGTTGGGGTTTTTTTTTCAGTATGAAAACACAACATAAATTTTGTGCTTAGTTTTTCATGAAATTGGGTCCCAGTCAGCAAATTTTCTGGATGGTTCACCTCATCCCAGCTATTTGTCCTCCTTACATCCATCTCTGACCACGCACACAGTTGCTACTGCACTGTGCATTGCACACACCATTCAACCCAGTAGCTTTCTTCCACACATGAGACTATTTTTTTCCCTGTGCTGATTGTTAATAACAATTTGCAAGTCCCTTTGTATCTTCTGATTATAACCTAACCTGCACTGTTCAGATTTTGTGGATTAATTAATTTTTCTGTATTACTTTTGCCTTAAACTTCATAGGCATGTATATTCATGAAAAGAACAGAGGGGAAAAAAATCCCAGAAATTACCACAAGAAAAACCCCTGCTAAAAGCAGTAGGTTTGCTGACAGATGGTAGAATCAGTTGAAAATCGAGTACCATATTTACTAAGTCTAACCCATTTAGTAAGCCAGAAAAGTGTTATCTAATTCTATCCCCTGTGTGTTTCTGTTTTGGAATAAACAGATGCCTAATGAGGAATGTGTCTAGTCTAGTCTAGTTTTTGAAGAACCTGGATGGATCCTGGTTCTGATTTAATACCTGATTTTGACAAAGATGATAATGCACACAGCAGAACCTATTGTTATAGCCTTCCAAACCACAAATATTACACCACCAGCCGACGGACAAAAAGTGGTTCAAAAAAGGTGCCAGAATAGGGCACATATCAGAAAAACCAGAACTGTTGAATGACTGACTTAACCTGCATTTTACATCTACTGTTATATTTATGTAACACCCAAAAATGCAGTGAAGGAAAGGGCAAACACGGTTGAATCACTTGCAGGCTTGACAGCTACCACAATCAATTCCCATACGTTTTGCACTGAGTTTTATAAAATAATAGAGACTGCTTAGAAAGACATATGCTTGTGTACTTTGTGGCAGATCTGGGTGAGAAGCAAAAATTGAATAAACAGAGAAGGGTAATTGAGCAACAAAGGCTTTAGGGAAGATGAGCCTCTCATGGGCCATGCTTGGCCAGTTAGGCTATTGCACATGCAATGTCTGTACAGTGTAAAGTGAGGTTCCTCAAAGGCACTGTCTGAACACTGCCTGGATGGGCTTCTAAAACCTCACCCTTAATTGGAGCCATGGGGAGTGTTACCAGATAAAATCAGCCCTCTGAGAAGTCCATAACAAAATACTCACAGAACAAGATTTCTTTCATGCTACAGAAGGCTGTTAAAATATATTTGTTTTTCTAATTTTTTGGTGTGTGTGTGAGAGGAATAAAGATTAGGAACTCGTCTTCTGAAAAATTAAATAAAATTAAATAAAATAACATCTTTATGTAGAGTAGACTATTTCAATAGATTACTTAACTGGAGGGAGATCTGTCATTTATTTTCCACAGTATTTTAAAATACAATGATCAGTGATAGATTTCAATAAACTGATATTCACCTATTCCCACTTGTTAAAGTTGTGCAAGGCATATTAAAGGCATTTTCCTGGCATTTTCAGTTACAAAAACTGGTCAGCAGTGAGACATTTTAATTCTGGAACCATAAAATATTTTTCTCAAAATACTAATAAGAGTCAATGGTTTAGGCAGTGATAGGAACACTAGGACCCTCAGCCCAGAGCCCAGCATTTGCTGTCTATCTGTTTCGTGAGCAAAATGAGCAATTTCTGTTCTCTTTCTATATTCTTCTGTCCACCCTGGAAGTGCACATGGAAATCCTAATCTAAACTCACATATGCACTGTTCTAATATGGCCAATTTTCTAATTTTGCCATAGGAATATCTAAGACACGGCTCAAGTTGGTGTATCGTCGTCTCATTACTGCAGGAAATGCCAACTTGCCCATCAAAGGAAGACGCTGGTGATGGTAGTTGAGTGTTTCAACACGTGGAGATATATGCTACTCTTAAACACTAATAAACATAAGAATTGCATTTCACTTCTTTTCTAGGTGCTATCTGAAGATGGTTTTCTGTTCACATTTCAACGAAACCAAGTTTTGATGGGGGACCTGAGGGAAAAGAAAAAGTGCTGGCACTATGGTTTTCTTCTGAAGGCTTTTCTGCCCCTCCAAAACAGCAACAGAAAAGATGTTTGTGGGAAAGATTTTACCCTGTCCTTGGTTTAAAAATGTAATAGAAGTATGAATTTGTTTTGTTTCTAGTGTTATGTGAAGGAAGGAGGGAAACGGGAAAAGATTGTGGATCCTGATTTTTAAGTTTCGCATTTTACTTTGCCCATTCTTGGCTCTACTTTGTCACGTTTCCAAGGCATTAAAACAGAGACTCAGGGGCCTCACTAGACATAATGGTATAAAGTTTCCGGTGCAGTAAGCTGCAACACTCTGTATGCTCTGGAAAGTTTACATTCAGCCTTTTAATAAGTGAAGTCGCAACATAATGCTCCTGATAATTCTCAGCATGGGCAGATGGTATACGAACAGCCTGGTGGGAGGAAAACCAGCCCAGCTTAGGGTAACAATGTTCGACTAGCTATCAGGGAGGAAACAGACTTCCTCTGACATTGCCCAGTGCCAAGGAGTTGTTTTATCTCCTGCTCACCACACTGATCATGCTTTGCTTTCTTCTGTTTTATAGGCATTGGCTTTATGCAGAAAGTGCGGATTCCTTCTACTGCCAAAACTAAATGGTATTTTAGATTATAACTAGGCTAGAAGTCATTCACAATTAATTCTCCTCAAAAACGCCTGTAGCTGGGAATGCAGATTACACCAATTTGCTGGGAGTTGTTGCAAGGTGAAGAAGTCATTTGCTTGCTATTCCAGACCGAATTTTCTGACTCACGTGTTAAAGCTGGAGCTGGCCAGGGCAGCAGTCCTAGCAAAGAAGCAGGGCACGTTAGCAGGAATAGGGGCGGGTTCAGCACCACTTCAGGAAGCTTCCCTGGGACTGTCGTATCCACATTAGATTTTGCAGGTGCTGCGTATGTGGATCCTTCCTGTGTATGCTGTTCCCTCTGCAACAGAATTCAGTAGCAGTGGCAACAGGAAAAGTCATGCTGGACCAGACAGCATGCCATGTTGGCTAAGCACATTCTTGTTGTAAATCTGTTTGTGAAAATGCCAATTCCCCTCTCTCAGTTAGCCCATTCTGCCAAACCCTAAGCACTTTCTAATCCTTGGAAGAAAGGGCTAGGGATATATTAATTGTTCTTTTTTCTCTGCAAGAATGTGTAAATTCTAATTTTGGCATGTTCTACCTCTGGACAGACGCTTCAGCTAGGCCTAACAGTGAGATGGTTAATAGGTCAGTGAGATTGCTAGTGATGAGAAGATGGATTGAAGATGTGCATTTACTCCTAATTCTGGGTCTTGTGGGCTTGCAGAGAGAAGTGTCTTCCATGAGTGATAAATTCATTGAAAAATGGAAATGAAGAAAAAAAAGAGCACTGCTTTCTCTCTAGCCTGTGGCTCTCTTGTGAGCAGGCAACCGAGTAAAAGAAATTAAGAAAGAGGAAATGTTTTCTCTCTCTCTCCACAACCGTCTTTAAAATGTTTGATCACTTTTTTTTTTTTTTAATTGCATCTCAATTCAGGACTACCAAAAATAGCAATAAGCAGTTACTGTAAATCTCTCTCTGCTTTTTTCAGCTCAGGGTGGACAGGAGTTTTTCATTTCATACATTATTGACCATGCAATAGAATGGTGATTCCATGAAGTGAGCAGAAGCTTTAAAAAGTTAATGAGGAGGGAGAGCATAGGGTTGTTGTTGTTCTTGTTGTTGTTACTTTTTAATGTTATGTAGCATTTAGGACTGGGCAGCTGGGCACACTGGATACTTACTGCCACTGCTGTAATTTTTATTGCACCGTGCTGCTGACAAAAGATGTTATGCATTATAGGTTCTGCCCTCCTGCCGTGGTACCTGCAGCAGACAGGGTGTCACACCCACTGCCTTCCCAGAGTTGCAACTTGCTGTGGCTCATTAGCAAATTAGGGAACACCCATGCTTCCATCCACAGAGCATGATGAACCAAGAGATAACATCTGAGGATGCACGTTAATCTCAGAAAGAAAAAAAAAAAGAAAATGTAAAATGTTTTGAATTTTCTAAGGAGTGAAGCATCTACCCTCCATAATGACATCTGCTGAATAAATGTAGTATGTCCTCTGGCTAACATCTGTAGTAAACTAAACTTAAAGACACAAATACTTGGAGGGTTATTACAGTGGGTACCTTTGGATATATTATTTTACACGCAGCTACCATCTGTTTCATAATGTAGCACATAGCTGAGCGCTCCAGCAGCAGTTGCAAACACCTCTGTCAGGACACTTGGAAGCATATGGGGCCAGCCAGTATGGTGCTGGTGCTGGGCACTATCATGGGGCTGAGAGTATGCTGACATATTCTGGGCTGGATCCTCTCTTACACCGGTGTTATTTTTGTGTAGCTCCACAGACTTCATCTGAACAAGTCCATATCTATACAAACATGAGGTCAGGACCTTATCCAAAGATTATTTAAGTAAGTCTTAAACATTTTAATCTACAAAGAAAATAATGAAGAAATTCCTTTTCATGAGAGTACCTGGTCCTTCTGAAACCTGTGGCTCTTTAGCTGTATAAATGAGAAATACTGAAAGTATGTCCCTTTGTATGACAGTCTGATGCTCTGGAATTTTAGCTGCTAATATATATATATTTTTTTTAAGAAACCCAAACCACAAAATGACTCACACTTCTCCCATGTCACAAAAAATTCAAACACTTCCTAGTTTTATACCTTTAGCTGGTAGAAAGTGGTATGGTTTCATTGATTTGAAATGGACCAGAAGATTTTTCTTACTAGTCAAAGAACAAGGCCTGGTCAATTTAAATTGTTGCAAGAAAGATGCCAGTTAATTATGAGAAAGAACAACTTTAACAGTAAGACAGTGAAATACTGGGATGGGCTGCCTGGAGAAGATGTAGATTCTCTATCACCAGAAGTCCTCTAGAGTAGGATAGGCAAGCATCTGGCAGGCAGTGCTGAGGGGTGGTAATGCAGGGGAGCGAGAAGGGACTGTCGCCTCACCAACCCCAAACCCTCGCAGGGCATCTTGCTGGTGAGCAGCACTGTGGCCGGGAGGAGGAGCAAGGTGTCCCAGTCCCTAAAGGGAGTTTGACTGTTCACTCATTTTCTGCAGGGAAGGATTGAACATAACGGCTTTTTTCCTCTTGCCTTTTCTGGACGTTTTCACTGGGCCAGTCCCTGAGAGTGCCTGGGCACTGCTGATGAAGGAGCCTGGAGGCCCGGGTCAAATGCAAACACTGTAGAAGAAAGGACATTCATGTGCCACGTAATATGGGAGAAATAACATTCTCTTCCTCCCAATCTGTGTCTTGTGTCTTGTCCACTTGGAGGGCAAATTCTGCGAGCAATGATCATCTTTTACAGCAAGCATGCAGAGCATCTTGCACAAGAAGGTTCACTTTCAGTCGCTCCATTAAACACTACTTTGATAACTACTAAAAACAACACTTCCTTTCCTTCCACGTGCATGTACCTAGATTTCTTCTATTCAACAAATAGTTACGCCAGAATTGTCATTGTCCTTGTCCTTCCTAGTCTTCCTTTAAAACTCTCCGCTAACTACTAGCATAGAGTTTGGGACATGAAGAACTAGTTACTGAACACAATAGCACTGCAAAAGTTAGTAGCTAAAATTTAGGGTTTGTGCTACTTAGGAGGCCATATTTTCAAAACTACTGACACAAATGCACACACACAAACATATATTCACATCTATCTATCTACATGTAAGTACTCTCGCATATATGTCAGGGGTCTAATGTGATTTTGCAAGTTCACCCAGAATTTCTAAGGTCATCTATCATTATCAGTGATATAAATGTGGACATTGATTGTTTTTTTTTAAAATGTCTCTGTCTCACCTGTCTTTTCAAAGTAGCTATTTTTGCCGGCTTTCCTTTATTAAATCTTAAAAATTATTGCAGCTTAGAAGTATTTCCTCCCCAGCCCTTCCAACTTAGTCCCCAAGTTGCGGGAGGGAATCAAAAGAATGATGTTTGCTGCTGTTTGACTTTGAATCACTGGCAAACGTTTTATGTTACTCATTTTCTTCCACACAATTAGATTCTAAGGACATAAGGACTAGGCTCTTTTTTTTTTTTTTAATTCAAAGGTCTCAGTAAGCAAAGCATAATGTATTCTGCCCAAACTGTGAGAACAGAGCAATACAGAATAATTTACTTCACTAATGACAAATTAAAATTCATAACACAATTCTTTAATTACCATCTGAATCCAATTCTCAAAGAAGTTTGCCCTAATTGCATTGTTGATATGCATGGATGCAAATAAGATGTTGACTGTTTCCCTTGTAGCAAATGACTCTGTTTCTAATGTGCACACATCTAACAACATGGGGCCAAATTCATCCCTGGTAAAAAGCCATTAGAGTCAGCAGAGTTATACCAGAGATGAATCTGTACCAGTGTTCTCAGGAAAGCTGGTCTAGTTATCAGCCACTAAAAACCTCCCCTCCAGTGCCTACGGACAAACACACTGTCCCTGTTTCCCCTGAGCAAGACAGTGAAAGGCTCCCAGAAACCCCCCAGCCGGCTGGGAAGACAAAAGTGTGAAACAGGCATGTTTGGAACAATGTTTGCCAGAAGGTAGCAGGGATGTATAAGCCCAGATGTTCTTCTTTGATTATGTGACAGCTGTGACAGCTGAATAGGGATCCTATTCTTAGCCCACAAGTACAGGTATTTTGGAGGAAGAGAGTGAGAACATCAGAAATTAAATAATATTCATCAAAGAAGGGAAAGAATACCATAAGCATCATTGGGGCATTTTTGTAACTGCTGCATACTTCTTTCAGCTGAGCTAATTAAATAGGATCACTTTGAAACATTGTCCTAGTTCCAGAAATAAAATGGGTTAAAAAGTCCTTTTCTGATAAATACCTGGGCATAAAGAAGATGTCACATTTTCGTGTGTGAAAGAAGCCCACAACCTCTTAGCTTTCTAAAATCTGTGGTTATATCTGACTTTATTTCTACCACATTTGAATGCATTTCTACTACACATAGGCTTAATCAATTATTTTCTGAAGTAAAAGCCACCCACTCTCCTTAGAGCCCAACAGTAAGCCCCAAATAGCCGTACAGATGCCTGGTGTTGCCCCAGGGATGCATACAGAAGACAGCAGTGCTGCCTTGAAGTTAGGGAAGGAGGTGGGATCATTTTGATGAGGTTGTATTTATTTAATATTTGCCAGCTACATAGGATGAGCTGAAGTCCTCCTGCTCACTTTCCTTAGAGGTTCTAGTCTAAGAGAAATAATACTTACGGTGTTTGTTCAGTTGCCTAAGCCATGTTTTCTTAAAGCAGATCTGCAAAAGGTGAGGAAATGGGCTTGTTGCCCTTCTTTCTTCTTTTATGATGTTTAAAAAAAGGCCTGAAATGTTAGCAATTTTTGTTTATTACATCAGAAATTCAGTCCTGGTCTACTCTGCCATTTCTGGAAAAGTGTGTGTGCAGTTAGAGAATACTGGTTGGAGATATTAGAAATGCCTTTATAAATAAAACTCCGCCAAAAGAGAAGTTGTTATTGTTCAGACAGTTTAAAAGTTTGTGTCTAGTTAATATCTGTTAATCTCAAAGGCCTGGATAGGGTCATTAAAACTCTAAGAGCACTAACGATTCTCTGCAATTGTGCACCTGCGTGGCTTGAAGGGAGGCACTTCTCTCTGTGGCCAAAGTCAAGCCACAGGCACAGACCTCCATATGGTTTGTGAGGCTCTGACTCTGGTTCAGCTGCTCAGCTGTGATGGGAGGGTGGTGAGGCTGCAGTGGCTAGCATGACTGCGGGTTGTCTGGGCAGCTTGTCCTGGTGGAGGTGGTCCTCAACAGAAAGATGAAAGGCAGTAGTTACAAGAGAAGAGCTCAGGTGAGTGACAGCTAAGGATGAGCTCATGAGCATGGAGCTGGAGAACTTGTCTTTTTGTAGCATTTTCTGGCTACCTCTCATTAAAATCTGATCCAAGCAGTACAGGCTTGGCCTGTGGGACTTGGAGCGTCTCCCTCTCCCAGCATGGAAACAATCGCAGCAAGCAATGGTGAGTTAAACCAGTGATGCAAGACGAGATGAGTGCTGTGAACTCCATCACGTCTTGAATAGACCAAACTAGTGTGCTAAAAACCATGAATAGAGAGATTTCTCAGTTGTTTAGAGAGGAAAAGGAAAAGGAAAAGGAAAAGGAAAAGGAAAAGGAAAAGGAAAAGGAAAAGGAAAAGGAAAAGGAAAAGGAAAAGGAAAAGGAAAAGGAAAAGGAAAAGGAAAAGGAAAAGGAAAAGGAAAAGGAAAAGGAAAAGGAAAAGGAAGGAAACCAGGTAAGGAGGAAAATAATCAAACACTGATGGATGAGACAAAGTTGCACGTAATTGTCATCATTGAAGTCTCTGGGCTGAGGGGTTGGGAAGTGATGTTAAAATCTCTATTTACAAATGGCAAAGTAGTGGAAGGTCAGGTACCTGGAGAACATCAAAATGTCAGCATTGCCAGATGTCCCTGGCTGCCTTCTGGGGAGGTCTTTGTCACCTTGGCTCCTGGCTGAGCTGCTCAGGTTGGATGCTCTGCTCTTTGCTGCTCGTCCTTTCCCCAGCTCTAGCTGTGCAGCTGCCTTGGCTGGGAACCACAGGAGACTGAGCTTGTATTGACCGATGCTTTAAATAGCTGTCCTGGGTTGAGCTAAAGCTTCCTTGTTTTGAGAAATGGACAAACAGAATTATTCCATGCAAATACGATAATTCCGCATTTAACTGGCCAAACAGAGTCAGGTGCAGCGTTACGTGGTCAAGGTTATAAAGGCAGCAAGCAGTGGGAGGTTCGCTCTCTTGGCTTCCGGAGGTGGC